>NC_084748.1:27425069-27467569 GCF_033978785.1 Entelurus aequoreus
CGTGCTTTACACCACTGCATCCCACGCTTTGCATTGGACTTGGTGACGTATGGCTTAGATGGAGCTGCTCGGCCATGGAAACCCATTCCATGAAGCTCTCTGCGTACTGCACGTGGGCTAATTGGAAGGTCACATGAAGTTTGGAGCTCTGTAGCAACTGACTGTGCAGAAAGTCGGCGACCTCTTTGCACTATGCGCTTCAGCATCAGCTGACCCCTCTGTCAGTTTACGTGGCCTACCACTTGGTGGCTGAGTTGCTGTTGTTCCCAAACTCTTCCATGTTCTTATAATAAATCCGACAGTTGACTTTAAAATATTTAGGAGCGAGGACATTTCACGACTAGATTTGTTGCACAGGTGGCATCCTATGACAGTTCCACGCTGGAAATCACTGAGAGCGGCCCATTCTTTCACAAATGGTTGTAGAAACAGTCTCCATGCCTAAGTGCTTGATTTTATAAACCTGTGGCCGGGCCAAGTGATTAGGACACCTGTTTCTGATCATTTGGATGGGTGGCCAAATACTTTTGGAAACGCCAAAAGCAATAAGTGTGGCTTTAACATGTAATATTTGTACACCAGGGAGATAGTGGACAGGACACATTTCATATTTACCGCTATTATGCCGTCAGCAGGCGAGTCATCGATTCTGACATTGACACAAAGGTAAGTCAAATGTATTATTTGCTGCTATTAGTGTTGCGCCAAAAACTGATTCCGTGTCAAAAATTGACTCTCGCCGCCACGCCACGAAAGTGCATACCGCTTTCGGGCTTCTTCTGTCCACAACTGATTACTAATTACATGTAGGACAAACACTTATGGTTGTGGTTATCATAAATACAGTACATGTGTTTGAAATGATTTAAGCCATTTCTATAGTGGTAATGAGATTGTGAAGGACTGTCATTGATCTGATGTTAGTGTGAAAAAACGTATTTCTTGTTTAGAAGCTGCACACAATATTATCTTTGTTCATGCACATAACAAATATTAATCAAGGATGTATTCTTTCAGGAGAGTTACATATATGATAATGAAGTGCATATACAGTATCTGTACAGTAATCTATCTATTAATAGCTGCACCTTATTGCTCTTTTACCCTGCAACGAGTTAATTTAACAAAATGTTCTTTTCTTTACTGTAAAGTTTAAATTTGAATGACAATAAAAGGAAGTCTAAGTCTATATAATGCATTGTTTACGTGTTGAAGCACCCTTTTAAAAGCTCAAATCAACCCCAAACGACATCTTAGTGATTCAAAATTAATATTTTTATATTGACACATGTCATCTGTACATGTCCTACGGCAGTGTTTTTCAACCTTTTTTGAGCAAAGGCACATTTTTTGTGTTGAAAAAATGCGGAGGCACACCACCAGCAGAAATCATTAAAAAACGAAACTCAGTTGACAGTAAAAAGTCGTTGTCACAATTGTTGGATATGACTTTAAAGCATAACCAAGCATGCATCACTATAGCTCTTGTCTCAAAGTAGGTGTACTGTCACCACCTGTCACATCACACTGTAACTTATTTTAAGTGTTTGCTGTTTTCCTGTGTGTAGTGTTTTAGTTCTTGTCTTGCGCTCCTATTTTGGTGGCTTTTTCTTTCTTTTTTTGTTTTCCTGTAGCAGTTTCATGTCTTCCTTTGAGCGATATTTCCCGCATCTACTTTGTTTTAGCAATCAAGAATATTTCTGTTGTTTTTATCATTCTTTGTGGAGACATTTTTGATTGTCATGTCATGTTCGGATGTACATTGTGGACGCCGTCTTTGCTCCACAGTAAGTCTTTGCTGTCGTCCAGCATTCTGTTTTTGTTTACTTTGTAGCCAGTTCAGTTTTAGTTTCGTTCTGCATAGCCTTCCTTAAGATTCAATCCCTTTTCTTAGGGGCACTCACCTTTTGTTTATTTTTGGTTTAAGCATTAGATACCTTTTTACCTGCACACTGCCTCCCGCTGTTTCCGACATCTACAAAGCAATTAGCTACCAGCTGCCACCTACTGATATGGAAGAGTATTACACGGTTACTCTGCCGAGCTCTAGACAGCACCGACACTCAACAACAACACATCATTTGCAGACTATAATTACTGGTTTGCAAAAAAATGTTTTAACCCAAATAGGTGAAATTAGATAATCTCCCACGGCACACCAGACTGTATCTCACAGCACACTAGTGTGCCGCGGCACAGTGGTTGAAAAACACTGTCCTAAGGGTATTCTAGTAATTCATGCACAGATGAGATGAGATGTGGCATTATGAAAATGTGGACGGACAAATGCCAGAATTAGAGCTTTAACTAGTGGTGCGGCGGGAATCACTTTTTGGCAGCCCCCCCAAATATTTTTCTGCAGCCTGGTCTGCACTGGATGAATGATCAGCAACAATGAGCGTGCTTACAATTGAAGCCTACCATTCGGCCATGAACAATGCATTGTGGGAAATCCAGAAAAAAAAACAAAGCCTTCTATTTAAAATATTATGACGTATGTAGAGATGTCCGATAATGGCTTTTCTGCCGATATCCGATATTCCGATATTGTCCAACTCTTAATTACCGATTCCGATATCAACCGATACCGATATATACAGTCGTGGAATTAACACATTATTATGCCTAAGTTTGTTGTGATGCCCCGCTGGATGCATTAAACAATGTAACAAGGTTTTCCAAAATAAATCAACTCAAGTTATGGAAAAAAATGCCAACATGGCACTGCCATATTTATTATTGAAGTCACAAAGTGCATTATTTTTTTTAACATGCCTCAAAACAACTTGGAATTTGGGACATGCTCTCCCTGGGAGAGCATGAGGAGGTTGAGGTGGGCGGAGTTGGGGGGGCGGGGTTGAGGTGGGGGTAGGCGGTAGCGGAGGGTGTATATTGTAGCGGCCCGGGAGAGTTAGTGCTGCAAGGGGTTCTGGGTATTTGTTTTGTTTTGTTTATGTTGTGTTACGGAGCGGATGTTCTCCCGAAATGTGTTTGTCATTCTTGTTTGGTGTGGGTTCACAGTGTGGCGCATATTTGTAACAGTGTTAAAGTTGTTTATACGGTCACCCTCAGTGTGACCTGTATGGCTGTTGACCAATTATGTATTGCATTCACTTGTGTATGTGTGAAAAGCCGTAGATATTATGTGACTGGGCCGGCACGCAAAGGCAGTGCCTTTAAGGTTTATTGGCCCTCTGTGCTTCTCCCTACGTCCGTGTACACAGCGGCGTTTTAAAAAGTAATAAATGGTACTTTTGGGTATGGTGAAATTAAGGTCCTTTTTTAAAAAATTAATAAAATAAAATAAGATACAGTAAATAAATTAAAAACATTTTCTCGAATAAAAAAGAAAGTAAAACAATATAAAAACAGTTACATAGAAACTACTAATTAATGAAAATGAGTAAAATTAACTGTTAAAGGTTAGTACTATTAGTGGACCAGCAGCACGCACAATCATGTGTGCTTACGGACTGTATCCCTTGCAGACGGTATTGATATATATTGATATATAATGTAGGAACCAGAATATTAATAATAGAAAGAAACGACCCTTTTGTGTGAATGAGTGTAAATGGGGGAGGGAGGTTTTTTGGGTTGGTGCACTAATTGTAAGTGTATCTTCTGTTTTTTATGTTGATTTAATAAACAAATAAAAAAATTTAAATAAAAATAAAGCGATACTGATAATTTAAAAAAAACGATACCGATAACTTCCGATATTACATTTTAACGCATTTATCGGCGGGTAATATCGGCAGACCGATATTATCGGACATCTCTAGTTTCAACCATATAACTTCCTAAAGTTAAAAAATACTGAATAAATGTTTTAAAGAAAGTAATACTAGGTGAATATCTGGTTTTGGCCTTAAAAATGATTTTATGTTTGTTTGTTCCTGCCTAATTTATAGGAATAAATCACGGTCTTACCTGCACCTTTGCCTCCGGAGTTCCTGCTGCAATCTTGGAAGAACAAGATTTAACGCCTTCACATCCTGACCCAAAAAGGCTACTGGAAAAACACCAAAATTTTTCAATAAGTCCTGAAACAAGTGATGTTTTATGCTATTTTTATTCACTGCCGCAACCACGGGTCTTCTTTATAAAGCTTGCCTAGGCACAAAACCGGTCCGAAAAGTTGCGTACGGTGGTTTCCACACAAAGTATGTGATTAATAAAAACACAACCTCGGTTCGTTAATCAGAATTCTTCACATAGTTTAAGAAATTTGGCACGTTTCAGCGACCCCCCCAAAAAAATCGATCTTCAACAGTATCAGTGTCCCCTCGGTAGCTGTGTGAGGTGTTCCAGTTCTCTAAGCCTGAAAAGGACATCCCTGACAATAACGACTTTTTGTGTAAAAAAAAAAGACACGTCACTGCCGACATAAAATGTACACACACACACACACACACACACACACACACACACACACACACACACTAATAAACTACGGCCTCGCGAGGACACCTCCGAGAATGAATGATCCTTATCTTCCCTCTGTCAAATGATTCAATTACACTCAGCCAGACAGGAAATTAGGGATTTTATGTGTGAAGTATTTTGCAGGCGTAGGAGGCTTGAAAGGGCTTCTTAATGAAGCACGCCAGCTGCCGAGCTCATAATGAAGACGTCTGCCAGATGGGAGAAGCACTGTGACCTGACCTGAAGACCCCGCAAAGACGTTTACGGTCTTGCGCGCTTACAATATACCGCTTTTCACGCTGCATGGGGACCAACTGTCTGAATGACACCTGTGGGAAGCAACTATTCGTACCCGATGATGCTCTCTGTCAAACTATAACTTGTGGGAAACATACAGTAGCTCAGGGGTGTCCAAAGTGCGGCCCGGGGGCCATTTGCGGCCCGCAGGTAATTTTTTAACGGCCGCACGGCACATTCTAAAAATACGATGAAAAAAAAATAAAAAACATAAAAAGTGGTATAAAAGAGCAAACAGGTGAAATGTAACAAGAAAATATTGCATTATTTACTCTAATAACACAAAGGTGCCATGCAGGCTGTTTCTTTCTTTAAAAAAATAATAATGAATCAAAATCAATGTCATTATGAATTATTGACCTATTCAAGGCTGCATTTACTTCACATTAAGTATTCTACTTTGAGATATTTTGGGGGGAAAATGTAGCATATTTTTTGGTTGCCATTTAAAAAACAAAGTTTTTTAAAGAAGGACCTAAAACGAACAAACAAAAAACATAAACAACAATAAAACTTATAATTGACGGATATATCTGAAGTTGATCTTGAGACTATTGTGGTAAAAGTTAAAAAAACATGTTGGATTTACTGAGCAGTACCCTTTTGGATCCCCAATAATTTTAGTGGGACTTTTTTTTTTTTTTAAGTCTCATCGCTCAAAGAAATAATTAATTAAAATCAATGTTATGAGTTATTTACCTTTTTAAGACTCCAATTATTATATAATCTCAAATATTCCACTTTAAAATTTTATTGGGGGAAAATATTGCGTATTTTGTGTTTTTTTCCACAAAAAAACACGGTTTTCCTTGACAAAAATGGCATACAACTTAAATCTTTAAAAACGTTATATTGACAGATAGACCTAATGTTGATCTAGAGATTTAAACCTTGAATAATAATAATTCTAAATGACACATTTTTTATATTTTTTTTGACAAAAACCCTTTGGGGTCCCCGTGATCAAGCCTGATTGGAGGCCTAAATGTATCTTTTTTATACATATATTGTATTGGTTTTTAAAATAAAAAATATCAAAATGGCCCCCGCTTGCTTTGATTTTTCAGTGTGCGGCCCTCAGTGGAAAAAGTTTGGACACCCCTGCAGTAGCTCTTTTTGAACACGCGGCCATTCATGAATACGTTCATATTTCACAACACAGCAGCGGCAGAACCAATGTTGCAATAGCGGTAAGGAGCAAACTGCTTAGTCAGCGTTATTACCACCAATGAGTTCATTGTGTTCACAACAATAGAAGATGCAAAAACGGCATTTTAAAGCACGTGCAGAGGTACAGTAGATACAGCTGCTGGGAGCTGACCACTTATGATACTTTAAATGAAGCTACTGCCATCTTGTGGCATTAATTTAAATTAAAAAAAGTAAAATAAAGTTCATCATCAGGAGGTTGCCTCCGGCCGCTCTTTGACCAAGCACTAAGTGACATTTATTTGCTTTTGTAGACCACACACCTGAATATTCAGTGAGTAATCGACTGAAAGTGTTTATCATATAACAATAAAGAAGCATTTTTACCTTTAAAATCCTGTAATGTGAGAATAATATATTGCAGTATAGCAAAGTTGCAGTAATATAAGAATAAAGTAATTGATGCAAACTAGAGATGTCCGATAATGGCTTGTTTGCCGATATCCGATATTCCGATATTGGCCAACTCTTAATTACCGATTCCAATATCAACCGATACCAATATATACAGTCGTGGAATTAACACATTACTATGCCTAATTTTGTTGTGATGCCCCGCTGGATGCATTAAACAGTGTAACAAGGTTTTCCAAAATATATCAACTCAAGTTATGGAAAAAAAATGCCAACATGGCACTGCCATATTTATTATTGAAGTCACAAAGTGCATTCTTTTTTTTAACATGTCTCAAAACAGCGGGGGGTGTATATTGCAGCGTCCTGGGAGAGTTAGTGCTGCAAGGGCTTCTGGGTATTTGTTCTGTTGTGTTCATGTTGTGTTACGGTGCGGATGTTCTCCCGAAAAGTGTTTGTCATTCTTTTTTGGTGTGGGTTCACAGTGTAGCGCATATTTGTAACAGTGTTAAAGTTGTTTATACGGGCACCCTCGGTGTGACCTGTATGGCTGTTGACCAAGTATACCTTCACTTGTGTGTGTGAAAAGCCGTAGATATTATGTGATTGGGCCGGCAGTGCCTTTAAGGTTTATTGGCGCTCTGTACTTCTCCCTACGTCCGTGTACCACTACGTACGACGGCGTTTTAAAAAGTCATAAATTTTACTTTTTGAAACCGATAACCGATCATTTCCGATATTACTTTTTAAAGCATTTATCGGCCAATAATATCGGATATCTCTAATGCAAATGTTGCATTTTTTTTCAAAGTATTTTTATTGTCAGGTTTCCTAATACAAACATACACACACATAATAAAATAAATGAATAAATAAATAAAATGTGAAAATAAAAATAATGAATGAAAAAGTTTTTTACACAGATCATAACATGTAAAACCTGAATACATACAAAGAGGCTTAACATATCAGTTGAGTGTCCACTTTCATCAATCACATCAATTATGCCAAGACAGAAACTTCTTTTGATTGATTGAGAGTTTTGTTAGTAGATTGCACAGTACAGTACATATTCCGTACAATTGACCACTAAATGGTAACACCCCAATAAGTTTTTCAACTTGTTTAAGTCGGGGTCCACGTTAATCAATCAAAAATAATTGTCCAAAATGTTTTGGTATCCTGGAGCATTTAAAGTTCCTTTCACTGGAACTAAGGGGCCAAGCCCAACTCCTGAAAAACAGCCCCACACCATAATTCCTCCTCCACCAAATTTCACACTCAGCACAATGCAGTCCAAAATGTAACGTTCTCTGGCAACCTCCAAACCCAGACTGGTCCATCAGATTGCCAGATGGAAAAGCGTGATTCATCACTCCAGAGAAGGCGTCTCCACTGCTCTCGAGTCCAGTGGTGACGTGCTTTACACCACTGCATCCCACGCTTTGCATTGGACTTGGTGATGTATGGCTTAGATGCAGCTGCTCGTCCATGGAAACCCATTCCATGAAGCTCTCTTTGTACTGTACGTGGGCTAATTGGAAGATCACATGAGTTTTGGAGCTCTGTAGCAACTGACTGTGCAGAAAGTCGGCAACCTCTTTGCACTATGCAATTCAGCATCCGCTGACCCCTCTCTGTCAGTTTGCGTGGACTACCACTTTGTGGCTGAGTTGCTGTTGTTCCCAAACTCTTCCATTTTCTTATAATAAAGCCGACAGGCTCTCAGTCTCCGTTCTAATTCATCCCAAAGGTGTTCTATCGGGTTCAGGTCAGGACTCTGTGCAGGCCAGTCAAGTTCATCCACACCAGACTTTGTCATCCATGTCTTTATGGACCTTGCTTTGTGCACTGGTGCACAGTCATGTTGGAAGAGGAAGGGGCCCGCTCCAAACTGTTCCCACAAGGTTTGGAGTGACTTTTGGAGTGGATTTCTCTCCATAGTCAGGAAAGTACGGTAGAGACCCCTATTGTTTATGCCATTTATAGACCATGCTATATTTATAGACCAAGATGAATAGGGGAAGAGATAAACATCCCATCAGTCTTTATCCCAGTGAGAGCAGACATTGTACAGCAAGTGATTGTTTTATTATGAGAGAGAGTTTTTGCATGATTAGGCCTCCGTTAGCTTCCTTTTTAGCATCATAGGGATGGGGAAACTGTGAAATCCCAAGAAGTTACTCCTGACTAAGTGCTGCCAGTTTAATCTAACTGTTGTCGGCGTTGTCATGGCAACACCACCCCGGGGGCGTCTCACGTTAGCACACCTGTAAACGCGCGTGCTCTGCTATGTCAGCGCCCGTCTCCTCCTCTCATCGCATCCGACTCCCCATCGGCCTCACCCCGTTCCCCTCGCACAGAGACCCCCGGCTCCTCCTCCTCCCCCCCCCCCCCCCGGAATGTTGTGGCCCGCCTGTGACAGTAATTGAGGGAAGCTGGCCGGAACAGTGTGAAGATGGGGGGGAGGGGTAAAAGAGGGAGGATGGGAGGAGGCAGATGAGAAGAGCAACAGAGGGGGAAACCATTCATCTGAGACCCATGGATGTGGAATGGCATATTACAGCTCTAATGTGTAATTAGATAGATAGGGAATAAGGTTAGTGTGTGCCCAGGGAGGAATAGGGGGGTTGGCGTGGCTGCATGAACAGTGCCATCTAGTGGCGGTCATGAGATGACGCCTGGGTTCAAATGAGGCACTAAAAAAGATTTATGCAATCATTTGTCGTCTAATGTCATCCTACAAAAACTGGATTAAAACTGGATTTTAAAAAAAACTGACAGGAGAAGAAGAATAAAATTGAATGGTCGTAAATCAGAAACCCCACAGTTGTTGTTGTTTTTTTAAAGATATTGAGTGATTTGCTGTTTTTGAAGACTTGCTGCACTAGTCAAAGATCATCTACGTGACATGCAACAAGAGTGCTCAGCTGTTTTAAGGATCTACTGCAAAAAAACACTAGTTAAAGATCCTCAATACGACAAGTGTGCTTTGCCGTTTTAGAAGTCCAAGTAAGCTAGTCAAAGACCTTCAAAGATTTACTGTCAAAACCATAATCAAAGATCGTTTATACAACAAGACTGTGCGGCTATTTGTAAGTATCTGTAAAAGCACCAGTTAAAGATCATCTATATCAGTGGTCCCCAACCACCGGGCCGCAGACCGGTACCGGGCCGCTGACCGGTACCGGGCCGCAGACCGGTACCGGGCCGCTGACCGGTACCGGGCCGCAGACCGGTACCGGGCCGCATGACCGATTGGTACTGGGCCGCACAAGAAATTAAAAAATTAATGATAATAATTCTAATTTTTAAATTAAATCAACATAAAAAACACAATATATACATTATATATCAATATAGATCAATACAGTCTGCAGGGATACAGTCCGTAAGCACACATGATTGTATTTCTTTATGAAAAAAAAAAAAAAATGAAAAAAATAAATAAATTTTAAGACCTACTACCAATAACTCTAATCAAATATCTATATATGTTAAAAGCCGTCTGCTGTTTTTAGGAATCTTCTGACAAAAAGCTCATCAAAGATCAGTTATACAACAAGACTGCTGCTCTATCTGTAAAAACACTAGTTAAAGTCTTGTCTATATGACAAGAGTGCTCTGCTGTTCTAAAGAACTTACTGTCAAAAACACTAGTCAAAGATCCTCTATACAACAAAAATGATATGCTGTTCCTAAGAAACCATTGTCAAAATACTAATCAAAGGTCTTGTTTACGACAAGAGTACTCTGCTGTTTTTTAAGGATATACTGTAAACACGCTAGTCAAAGATCCTCTACATGACAAGAGTGATAGGCTATTAATCGGAACCTATATTCAAAACGCTAAATCAAAGATCTTGTATACGACAAGTGTGTTCTGCTGTTTTTAACCAAAAAATGCTAAAGATCCTCAATACGACAAGTGCTTTGTTGTTTTTTAAGACCTACTACCAATAACGCTAGTCAAAGATCTATATATGTTAAAAGCGATCTGCTGTTTTTAGGAATCTTCTGACAAAAAGCTAATCAAAGATCAGTTATACAACAAGACTGTTTAGTTTAGTTTATTAAGGATCCCCATTAGTCTGCACCACAGTGGAGACTATTCTTCCTAGGGTCCAGTCAAAAAACACCACACAATCACAAAACAAAACATTACAATGTAGTACAACATGATCAATAATAACATTTTGTAATACAAAAATAGCAGCAACAAAAAAACAATAACTTGGAGTTTACATAATAATGTTCATACCAAAGATTTTAAAAAAAGAGCAATATAAAAATAGATATATATTTTTTGCAAAAATAAAACAAAGAACCAATGGCCTACAATATGTGCATTAGTGTACCAAAGACAAACAATATTCTAAGTGACGAAAAAGTACCATAATAAATAAAATATGACATAAAGTACATACAAAATCAAGATAATATCAATGTAAAAACGATAACCAGAAACAAGAATACATTTAAGCGAAAATAAGTCAAAAGTGCTGCTCTATCTGAAAAAACACTAGGTAAAGATCATCTATATGACAAGAGTGCTCTGCTGTTCTAAAAATCTTTCTGTCAAAAACACTAGTCAAAGATCCTCTATACAACAAAAATGATATGCTGTTCTAAAGAAACCATTGTCAAAATGCAAATCAAAGATCTTGTATTCTACAAGAGTGCTCTGCTGTTTTTAGGAACCTTCTGTCGAAAACACTAGTCAAGGATTCTCTGAATGGCAAAAGTGTTTTGTTGTTTTTACAAACCTACTACTAAGAAGCAAGTCAAATATAGTGTATATGTCAATCTGCCTTTTTTAGGAATCTACTGTCAAAACGCTAATCAAAGATCTCCTATTCAACTAGACTGTGCTACTGTTTTGAGAATATGCAACACAAAAAAAAGTTTAAAATCCTCTATATGACAGCTACACTCTGCTGTTTTTTAAGGACCTACTGCAAAAAAAACAACAGTCAAAGATCCATATTCCCAAGTTAGAGTTCAGCAAAACTGGTGTTTTTGATAGTACATGTGTAACTAATATGGCAGATACCAAGCAGAGACAAAGTGGCAGACAGAAGTTGTAAAATCACATCCATGGTGTTTCCCCCAGCTCATAATGAAAGGAGCAAGGCTTCACTGTTTCCTGATGGCAGCTGTTTGGTCTTCTTAGACACACTTGATCACATGACAGGAAGCTGGTACTTGTAAACAAACATCAATCAACAGACCTTTTTGTTTTGTTTTTATCATTAAAATCATCAGCAGCATCAATTGTTAAGACCCGCCTTGCTTGATGGCGGCCAAGTTTTTCTAAACAATCTGGCTCATATTTGACACACGTGCTTTGTCACTCACCCCAAAGGTGTTTACCCAATTCCGTGGTGAATCCGCGAATCACCCTAAAGCAGAGGTGGGCAACTCAAATTGTTGAAAGAGCCATATTGGACCAAAAATAGATTTTAAAAAAATCTGTCTGGAGCCGCAAAAAATTAGAAGCTTAATACAAGTGTTATAATGAAGACAACACATGATGTTAGTGTCTATATTAGCTATATTAGCCTACTATCAAAATGACTTTAAAAGTCTTATACAAGTGTTATATTGAAGACAACGCATGATGTAAGTGTCTATATTAGATATATTAGCCTACTATCAAAATGACTTTAAAAGTCTTATACAAGTGTTATATTGAAGACAACACATGATGTAAGTGTCTATATTAGATATATTAGCCTACTATCAAAATGACTTTAAAAGTCTTATACAAGTGTTATATTGAAGACAACACATGATGTAAGTGTCTATATTAGATGTATTAGCCTACTATCAAAATGACTTTAAAAGTCTTATACGAGTGTTATATTGAAGACAACACATGATGTAAGTGTCTATATTAGATATATTAGCCTACTAGCAAAATGACTTTAAAAGTCTTATATAGGTATTATAATGAAGACAACGCATGATGTAAGTGTCTATATTAGCTATATTAGCCTACTATCAAAATGACTTTAAAAGTCCTATACAAGTGTTATAATGAAGACAACACAGGATGTAAGTGTCTATATTAGTTATATTAGCCTACTATCAAAATGACTTTAAAAGTCTTATATAAGTGTTATAATGAAGACAACGCATGATGTAAGTGTCTATATTAGTTATGTTAGGCTACTATCAAAATGACTTTAAAAGTCTTATATAAGTGTTATAATGAAGACAACACGTGATGTAAGTGTCTATATTAGCCTACTATCAAAATGACTTTAAAAGTCAAATACAAGTGTTATAATGAAAACATCACATGATGTAAGTGTTTATATTAGTTATATTAGTATACTATCAAAATGACTTTAAAAGTCTTATATAAGTGTCACAATGAAGACAACACATGATGTAAGTGTCTATATTAGTTGTATTAGACTACTATCAAAATGACTTTAAAAGTCTTTTTTTGTGTTTTAATGAAAACATCACATGATGTAAGTGTTTATATTAGTTATATTAGTATACTATCAAAATGACTTTAAAAGTCTTATATAAGTGTTATAATGAAGACAACACATGATGTAAGTGTCTATATTAGCTATATTAGCCTACTATCAAAATGACTTTAAAAGTCTTATATAAGTGTCATAATGAAGACAACACATGATGTAAGTGTCTATATTAGCTATATTAGCCTACTATCAATATGACTTTAAAAGTCTTATACAAGTGTTATATTGAAGACAACGTATGATGTAAGTGTCTGTATTAGATGTATTAGCCTACTAGCAAAATGACTTTAAAAGTCTTATATAGGTATTATAATGAAGACAACGCATGATGTAAGTGTCTATATTAGCTATATTAGCTTACTATCAAAATTACTTTAAAAGTCCTATACAAGTGTTATAATGAAGACAACACAGGATGTAAGTGTCTATATTAGTTATATTAGCCTACTATCAAAATGACTTTAAAAGTCTTATATAAGTGTTATAATGAAGACAACGCATGATGTAAGTGTCTATATTAGTTATGTTAGGCTACTATCAAAATGACTTTAAAAGTCTTATATAAGTGTTATAATGAAGACAACACGTGATGTAAGTGTCTATATTAGCCTACTGTCAAAATGACTTTAAAAGTCAAATACAAGTGTTATAATGAAAACATCACAAGATGTAAGTGTTTATATTAGTTATATTAGTATACTATCAAAATGACTTTAAAAGTCAAATACAAGTGTTATAATGAAAACATCACATGATGTAAGTGTTTATATTAGTTATATTAGTATACTATCAAAATGACTTTAAAAGTCTTATATAAGTGTCACAATGAAGACAACACATGATGTAAGTGTCTATATTAGTTGTATTAGACTACTATCAAAATGACTTTAAAAGTCTTTTTTTGTGTTTTAATGAAAACATCACATGATGTAAGTGTTTATATTAGTTATATTAGTATACTATCAAAATGACTTTAAAAGTCTTATATAAGTGTTATAATGAAGACAACACATGATGTAAGTGTCTATATTAGCTATATTAGCCTACTATCAAAATGACTTTAAAAGTCTTATATAAGTGTCATAATGAAGACAACACATGATGTAAGTGTCTATATTAGCTATATTAGCCTACTATCAATATGACTTTAAAAGTCTTATACAAGTGTTATATTGAAGACAACGTATGATGTAAGTGTCTATATTAGATGTATTAGCCTACTATCAAAATGACTTTAAAAGTCTTATACAAGTGTTATATTGAAGACAACACATGATGTAAGTGTCTATATTAGATATATTAGCCTACTATCAAAATGACTTTAAAAGTCTTATACAAGTGTTATATTGAAGACAACACATGATGTAAGTGTCTATATTAGATATATTAGCCTACTATCAAAATGACTTTAAAAGTCTTATACAAGTGTTATATTGAAAACAACACATGATGTAAGTGTCTATATTAGATATATTAGCCTACTATCAAAATTACTTTAAAAGTCTTTTACAAGTGTTATATTGAAGACAACACATGATGTAAGTGTCTATATTAGATATGTTAGCCTACTAGCAAAATGACTTTAAAAGTCTTATATAAGTGTTATAATGAAGACAACACATGATGTAAGTGTCTATATTAGCTATATTAGCCTACTATCAAAATGACTTTAAAAGTCTTATACAAGCGTTATATTGAAGACAACGCATGATGTAAGTGTCTATATTAGATATATTAGCCTACTATCAAAATGACTTTAAAAGTCTTATACAAGTGTTATATTGAAGACAACACATGGTGTAAGTGTCTATATTAGATATATTAGCCTACTATCAAAATGACTTTAAAAGTCTTATACAAGTGTTATATTGAAGACAACACATGATGTAAGTGTCTATATTAGATATATAAGCCTACTATCAAAATGACTTTAAAAGTCTTATACAAGTGTTATATTGAAGACAACACATGATGTAAGTGTCTATATTAGATATATTAGCCTACTATCAAAATGACTTTAAAAGTCTTATACAAGTGTTATATTGAAGACAACACATGATGTAAGTGTCTATATTAGATATATTAGCCTACTATCAAAATGACTTTAAAAGTCTTATACAAGTGTTATATTGAAGACAACACATGATGTAAGTGTCTATATTAGATATATTAGCCTACTAGCAAAATGACTTTAAAAGTCTTATATAAGTGTTATAATGAAGACAACACATGATGTAAGTGTCTATATTAGCTATATTAGCCTACTATCAAAGTGACTTTAAAAGTCTTATATAGGTATTATAATGAAGACAACGCATGATGTAAGTGTCTATATTAGCTATATTAGCCTACTATCAAAATGACTTTAAAAGTCTTATACAAGTGTTATAATGAAGACAACACAGGATGTAAGTGTCTATATTAGTTATGTTAGGCTACTATCAAAATGACTTTAAAAGTCTTATATAAGTGTTATAATGAAGACAACA
This sequence comes from Entelurus aequoreus, assembly GCF_033978785.1. Taxonomy (NCBI): domain Eukaryota; kingdom Metazoa; phylum Chordata; class Actinopteri; order Syngnathiformes; family Syngnathidae; genus Entelurus; species Entelurus aequoreus. Next base: position 27,440,347 of record NC_084748.1, read on the forward strand.
CGTGATGTAAGTGTCTATATTAGCCTACTATCAAAATGACTTTAAAAGTCAAATACAAGTGTTATAATGAAAACATCACATGATGTAAGTGTTTATATTAGTTATATTAGTATACTATCAAAATGACTTTAAAAGTCTTATATAAGTGTCACAATGAAGACAACACATGATGTAAGTGTCTATATTAGCTATATTAGCCTACTATCAAAATGATTTTAAAAGTCTTATATAAGTGTCATAATGAAGACAACACATGATGTAAGTGTCTATATTAGCTATATTAGCCTACTATCAAAATGACTTTAAAAGTCTTATATAAGTGTCATAATGAAGACAGCACATGATGTAAGTGTCTATATTAGCTATATTAGCCTACTATCAAAATGACTTTAAAAGTCTTATACAAGTGTTATAATGAAGACAACGTATGATGTAAGTGTCTATATTAGATGTATTAGCCTACTATCAAAATGACTTTAAAAGTCTTATACTAGTGTTATATTGAAGACAACACATGATGTAAGTGTCTATATTAGATATATTAGCCTACTATCAAAATGACTTTAAAAGTCTTATACAAGTGTTATATTGAAGACAACACAGGATGTAAGTGTCTATATTAGTTGTATTAGCCTACTATCAAAATGACTTTAAAAGTCTTATACAAGTGTTATAATGAAGACAACACATGATGTAAGTGTCTATATTAGCTATATTAGCCTACTATCAAAATGACTTTAAAAGTCTTATACAAGTGTTATATTGAAGACAACGTATGATGTAAGTGTCTATATTAGATATATTAGCCTACGATCAAAATGACTTTAAAAGTCTTATACAAGTGTTATATTGAAGACAACACATGATGTAAGTGTCTATATTAGATATATTAGCCTACTATCAAAATGACTTTAAAAGTCTTATACAAGTGTTATATTGAAGACAACACATGATGTAAGTGTCTATATTAGATGTATTAGCCTACTAGCAAAATTACTTTAAAAGTCTTATATAAGTGTTATAATGAAGACAACACATGATGTAAGTGTCTATATTAGCTATATTAGCCTACTAACAAAATGACTTTAAAAGTCTTATATAGGTATTATAATGAAGACAACGCATGATGTAAGTGTCTATATTAGCTATATTAGCCTACTATCAAAATGACTTTAAAAGTCTTATACAAGTGTTATATTGAAGACAACACATGATGTAAGTGTCTATATTAGTTATATTAGCCTACTAGCAAAATGACTTTAAAAGTCTTATATAAGTGTTATAATGAAGACAACATATGATGTAAGTGTCTATATTAGCTATATTAGCCTACTATCAAAATGACTTTAAAAGTCAAATACAAGTGTTATAAAGAAGACAACACATGGTGTAAGTGTCTATATTAGATATATTAGCCTACTATCAAAATGACTTTAAAAGTCTTATATAAGTGTTATAATGAAGACAACACATGATGTAAGTGTCTATATTAGTTATGTTAGGCTACTATCAAAATGACTTTAAAAGTCTTATATAAGTGTTATAATGAAGACAACACGTGATGTAAGTGTCTATATTAGCCTACTATCAAAATGACTTTAAAAGTCAAATACAAGTGTTATAAAGAAGACAACACATGGTGTAAGTGTCTATATTAGATATATTAGCCTACTATCAAAATGACTTTAAAAGTCTTATATAAGTGTTATAATGAAGACAACACATGATGTAAGTGTCTATATTAGTTATGTTAGGCTACTATCAAAATGACTTTAAAAGTCTTATATAAGTGTTATAATGAAGACAACACGTGATGTAAGTGTCTATATTAGCCTACTATCAAAATGACTTTAAAAGTCAAATACAAGTGTTATAAAGAAGACAACACATGGTGTAAGTGTCTATATTAGATATATTAGCCTACTATCAAAATGACTTTAAAAGTCTTATATAAGTGCTATAATGAAGACAACACATGATGTAAGTGTCTATATTAGTTATGTTAGGCTACTATCAAAATGACTTTAAAAGTCTTATATAAGTGTTATAATGAAGACAACACGTGATGTAAGTGTCTATATTAGCCTACTATCAAAATGACTTTAAAAGTCAAATACAAGTGTTATAATGAAAACATCACATGATGTAAGTGTTTATATTAGTTTTATTAGTATACTATCAAAATGACTTTAAAAGTCTTATATAAGTGTCACAATGAAGACAACACATGATGTAAGTGTCTATATTAGTTATATTAGCCTACTATCAAAATGACTTTAAAAGTCAAATACAAGTGTTATAATGAAAACATCACATGATGTAAGTGTTTATATTAGTTATATTAGTATACTATCAAAATGACTTTAAAAGTCTTATATAAGTGTTATAATGAAGACAACACATAATGTAAGTGTCTATATTAGCTATATTAGCCTACTATCAAAATGACTTTAAAAGTCTTATACAAGTGTCATAATGAAGACAACACATGATGTAAGTGTCTATATTAGCTATATTAGCCTACTATCAAAATGCCTTTAAAAGTCTTATACAAGTGTTATAATGATGACAACACATGATGTAAGTGTCTATATCAGCTATATTAGCCTAGCCTACTATCAAAGGCTGACGCAAATCTTCGTTGACAAAAATGTTGTATTTTGATATTAATTCTACACATTTTTGCAACATTGGAAATCATTAGTAAAATGGAGGCTTCTCACAGGATGAGATAACTTCTGGAAATGACCAGCTTTTAATGGCCAAAGGCACAGATGTGTGTGTCCAAGTTTAAGGAAACAGCAGGCTGTCTTTTTCTAATGGATTCATCACAATCTTTGCAAGCTGGGTAACTGGGTGAAAACAAAGAAGGAGTGACATAAAACACGTCTCTCAGTGGCAGCGTCGGAGAAAGTTGTACATGTAAACAAACCACGATGAGTTCAAGGATCGCTGAAATGAGTACGACAAAATGGCGCTTGCCAAATACCCTCATCAGTGAAGCATGTATAATGTAAACAGTGGGATTTCTAACAATTAGGAATGTTTATGTCATGTGTGTCCTCCTACAGAAAATATATTACAACAAAAAATAAAATATTTTCTTCATCTTTTTCACACATCTCTGAAAGAGGTCCAGGGAGCCAGACCCTAGAATGACTTGCACCAGTCTCTTTGTGAGCTTGACTGTCCTTTAAAAAAACATTAGAAGACTTTGCTTTTTAGAAAAGTTTTTAGTTAATGTGTCATGTCTGTGATTATGTTTTGTTTTAGTCATATTCGGATTTGGTTTTGGACTTTTTGTGCACTTTTATTTGTCACCATAGCAACCATTAGTTTCACCTGGTTCACATTGTCATGTCACGCACCTGTTCACGGTTAGAGTCACGCACCTGTTTTCACTGATCATGTCACTATATAAGCTTTTCTGTTTCTGTTGTTCGTCCTGGCGACATCACACACACTCCTGCCATTCTGTTCACCCTCATGATCCATGCTGCTCTTTTTTATGCCCCTCTTCTCATATCAAGTAAGTTTTGTTATTGTTCATAGTTTTTTGCCTTTGTGCTATAGTGTATTATTTTCATAGCCACGTTTTGTACTTCCACCTTTGTGCGCGCTTTTTGTTAATCCCCTTTTGAGTTAAAATATTAAACATGTCCTCACCTGCACGCCACGTATGGTCCAATTCATTTGCACCACAGGAGAGCAAACCACGCCATAGATCGAGTCATGACAGATGTCGCCAGCTGAAGAGTTCTCCCGCAAGATTGGACGAAGGAACGTGGGAGGTCCTGCGCGCCATGGAAGCCGAGACACTTCGCCATTCCCCCATGGAGCGCAGGGATCTCATGTGGGGTCCGACCGGCAAACTGGTGCCGATCAGCTCCGTTTGGCCCGGGGACGTTGGCACGTCATCCCTGTCCCGGAAGCGCCGCTCCATACCGAGGACGTCAGGGAAGATGAGCGGACAGCACGCTGTGCTCCCGCAAGCTCCTCCCCCTCCGGGCGGAAATGGACCGCAGCCTGCCCGGCTTCCCCAGGATGACATCATAGACCAAGATTTTTTTTTCCTGAATTCTTTTTCTTTTGATCACACGCATCCAACCAAAAACTCTAAAGACATAATAAGACACTATCAAAACATGTTTTTAGAAATAAGAGCATGTCAATCAGTCACCCAGTTTTCATGCCCCGCCCCCCAGGACTCAAGCCACGCCCAAGTCACAAAAAAAAATGTCACCCACAAAAGCCCAGGTGGGGGGGAAAGAAAGACTTTTTGGACAATTTAGAGGGGAGGATTTTGCCCCCCTCCTCACCTCCCTCCACCCACCCCAAAAGACGGTTCCAGACCGCGGGGAGCGCGTCTGGGATCCGCTCCTTGAGGGGGGGGCTAGGGCTGGGGACTGTTCAGGTGGGGTCGTTCTTCGGTCTGCCAAGCCACAGCCTCCAGCTCGGCCACCACCACCTGAATTTCGTCACGCCAAGCCACAGCCACCAGCACGGCCGCCACCACCAGTCTTTCGACCATGCCAAGCGCCACAAGTCGCAGCTCCACGCCAAGCGCCACCAGTCGCAGCTCCACGCCAAGCGCCACCAGTCGCAGCTCCACGCCGACAAGTGCCGCCAGTAGTAGCACCACGCCAAGCTCCGTTACCTGCTCCACGACGCCAAGTGCCGCCAGTCGCAGCTGCACGACGCCAAGTGCCGCCAGTCGCAGCTGCACGACGCCAAGTGCCGCCAGTCGCAGCTTCACGACGCCAAGTGCCGCCAGTCGCAGCTCCACGACGCCAAGTGCCGCCAGTTGCAGCTCCACGACTCCAAGTGCCGCCAGTCGCAGCTCCACGACGCCAAGTGCCGCCAGTCGCAGCTCCACGACGCCAAGTGCCGCCAGTCGCAGCTCCACGTCGCCAAGACCAAGTCCAAGACCCCCCACGCCAAGACCAAGTCCAAGACCAACCACGCCAAGACCAAATCCAAGACCAACCATGCCAAGACCAAGACCAAGTCCAAGACCAACCATGCCAAGACCAAGTCCAAGACCAACCTTGCCAAGACCAAGTCCAAGACCAAGTCCAAGACCAAGTCCAAGACCAAAAATGCCAAATCCAAGACCAAGACCAACCATGCCAAGACCAACCATGGCCACGCCAAGCTTCGCCGCCCGACGTGCCACGCCAAACTTCGCCGCTCGACGTTCCACGCCAAGCTTCGCCACCTGCTTCATCTGCAGTTTCCACGTCTGCCACGATGACGACTCATCCACCTCGTCGGCCATGGTTGTGGCCAGTCCATGGGCGTCCGCCACGGATGTGGCCACTACCTGGTCGGCCGCCACGCCAAGTGCGCCCACCTCCTCGTCGGCCATGGATATGGCCATTCCCGGGTCGCCCACCTCGTCAGGTACAGCGGCGGTCTACGCGTCGCCGCCACCTGATCCTGCCCCGGTGGATTCGGGGACACCTGGTCTGGCGACCCACCGCCATGTCCCCCTCCCGCCCTCCCATGACTCTCGATCCTGCCTTGTATTGTTTGTTTTGGACATCTGGGATCTGTCCGTAAGGGGGGGGGCTCTGTCATGTCTGTGATTATGTTTTGTTTTAGTCATGTTCGGATTTGGTTTTGGACTTTTTGTGCACTTTTATTTGTCACCATAGCAACCATTAGTTTCACCTGGTTCACATTGTCATGTCACGCACCTGCTCACGGTTGGAGTCACGCACCTGTTTTCACTGATCATGTCACTATATAAGCTTTTCTGTTTCTGTTGTCCGTCCTGGCGACATCACACACACTCCTGCCACTCTGTTCACCCTCATGATCCATGCTGCTCTTTTGTATGCCCCTCTTCTCATTTCAAGTAAGTTTTGTTATTGTTCATAGTTTTTTGCCTTTGTGCTATAGTGTTTTATTTTCATAGCCACGTTTTGTACTTCCGCCTTTGTGCGCGCTTTTTGTTAATCCCCTTTTGAGTTAAAATATTAAACATGTCGTCACCTGCACGCCACGTATGGTCCAATTCATTTGCACCACGGGAGAGCTAACCACGCCATAGATCGAGTCATGACATAATGTACATTTAAACTTGTTTTTAACCACTTTTTATCCGTTTTATGATGTTGCCCCTGTTGTTTTAATTTGTTGTTTTAATTCACTTATGTTTTGTACAGCGCTTTGTGGTTTTCATCTGTGAAAATTGCTTTATAAAGAAAAACTACTCAAGTATTTTGAAGCGCTAGCTGAGCGGTGTGAGAAATTACAACACAATCCGACCGATTGGGTATTAATGTGGTGTATTTATTGGAAAAATATAAGCGCAATACACAATGGGCCTTTGAGTATGACTGAAATTGTCTGGCAAAACGTGTGTGTGTGTGTTTGCGTGTGTGTATTCTTGTATTTCTACCCTTCTTGAGACATCAACAAGGAAAAATACCTTCCATATGAGGACCGGTGAACAAGTTAGGACATAAATCAAGGTGCCAAAATGGAAAACCATTGCATCTAATAGAGAATGTCTCATTTGGTGAAATCTATCAGAATTAGGGTGGTCCCAAAAAGGAGGGATTTTTCAAATTGACTGTGTGTCGCTTTTAAAAGTGCTCCCCCTCTGGTCAACATATGAAATAAGAAGTGTGTGTAAGAAATTGAAATGCACCCCCTTTGGCCAATTTTTTTTTTTTTTAATAAATAAATATGCACAGAGACATGCTGTAATAACTTGAAGTAAATAATGAAGATTAAAACCAAAGTAAAAAATATAAACAATTAAGTAAAAGTAGTCTTTTTCTCACAATGTGTCGACTTTTTTCTTACAAAATTGGGAACAATTTCTCATATTATTTCTGTTTCTGTAATATTGCAATATTTTCTCGTAAAATGATTACTTTTTCATGTAAAATTCTGACTTTTTAATGCAAAATGATGACATTTGTCATAAAAAAATTCAGACTTTTATCACAATATTGCCAATTTTTTGGTTGTTCTTGTAAAACAGTGACATTTTTTGAGTAAAATGATGACTTTTGTCATAATTTTGCCCAGCAAAATTCCGATTATTATATAATATTGCCAACATTTTAAAGTTTTCTTAAAACATTGTGTTTTTGTCGAGTAAAATTACGACTCTTTTCATAAAATTGCCAACATGTTAAGCTTTTCTTGTAAATTTGCAACTGTTATTGAGTAAAATGCCAACTTTTATCATAATATTGCACAAATGTTCAGTTTTTCTTGTAAAATTTGGACTTGCGTTGAGTAAAATTCTAAGTTTTACTTGTGAAATTGTGACCTTTTTCCTGTGAAATTCCAACTCATTTTTCACAACTAGCTTTTTTATATTTGCATAGTTGCATAGCTCGGTTGGTAGAGCGGCCGTGCCAGCAACTTGAGGGTTGCGGGTTCGATCCCCGCTTCTGCCATCCTAGTCACTGCCGTTGTGTCCTTGGGCAAGACACTTTACCCACCTGCTCTCAGTGCCACCCACACTGCTTTAAATGTAACTTAGATATTGGGTTTCACTATGTAAAGCACTTTGAGTCACTAGAGAAAAGCGCTATATGAAATATAATTGATTGATTGATTGATAGTTTGTATATATTATTAATGTTGTAAATACAAATCTTTATGTATCTAGAAAGGGTGTTCCTAAAGAGCGAGGCCTTTTTCAGAGGTCTCAAGAAGGTGAAAAATACAAGTGTGTGTGTGTGTGTGTGTGTGTGTGTGTGTGTGTGTGTGTGTGTGTGTGTGTGTGTGTGTGTGTGTGTGTGTGTGTGTGTGTGTGTGTGTGTGTGTGTGTGTGTGTGTGTGTGTGTGTGTGTGTGTGTGTTTCAACAAGGAAAAGTACCTTCCATTCCATATGAGGACCGGTGAACAAGTTAGGACATACTGTAAATCATGGTCCCAAAACGGAAAGCCATTGCATCTAATAGAGAATGTCTCATTTGCACCCCTGGTGGTGAAATCTACCAGAAAGGAGGGATTTTTCAAATTGACTGTGTCGCTTTTAAAAGTGCTCCCCCTCTGGTCAACATATGAAATAACAAGTGTGTGTAAGAAATTAAAATGCACCCCCTTTGGCCAATTTTTTTTTTTTTTAATAAATAAATATGTACATAGAGACATACTGTATTAACTTGAAGTAAAGATTAAAACCAATGTAAAAAATATTTAAAAAATAACTAAAAGTAGTCTTTTTCTCACAGTGTCGACTTTTTTCTTACAAAATTGGGAACAATTTCTCATATTATTTCTGTTTCTGTAATATTGCAATATTTTCTCATAAAATGATTACTTTTTTTGTAAAATTATTACTTTTTAATGCAAAATGATGACATTTGTCATTAAAAATTCTGACTTTTAGCACAATGTTGCCAATTTTTTGGTTGTTCTTGTAAAACAGTGACATTTTTTGAGTAAATATTTTGACTTTTGTCATAATTTTGCCCAGCAAAATTCCGATTATTATTATAATATTGCCAACATTTGAAAGTTTTCTTATAAGATTGTGACTTTTGTCGAGTAAAATTACGACTCTTTTCATAAAATTGCCAACATGTTAATCTTTTCTTGCAAATTTGCGACTGTTATTGAGTAAAATGCCAACTTTTATCATAACATTGCACAAATGTTCAGTTTTTCCTGTAAAATTTGGACTTGCTTTGAGTAAAATTCAAAGTTTTTCTTGTGAAATTGTGACCTTTTTCCTGTTTAATTCCAACTCATTATTCACAACAAGCTTTTTTATACTTGCATAGTTTGGCATATATCATTAATGTTGTAAATACAAATCTTTATGTATCTAGAAAGGGTGTTCCTAAAGATGGAGGCATTTTTCAGAGGTCTCAAGAAGGTAACAAATACAAGAGAGTGTGTGTGTGTGTGTGTGTGTGTGTGTGTGTGTGTGTGTGTGTGTGTGTGTGTGTGTGTGTGTGTGTGTGTGTGTGTGTGTGTGTGTGTGTGTGTGTGTGCGTGCTTAGCCAGGCCTCTATGGTTCTATTACATGGGCCACTGACTGCACCGTCGTCCGCCACCCTCCAGCTTCCCCTGACGCCTCCTAAAGCCTGAAGAAATGGTGATGATGTAGGGGTGTGTGTGTGCGTGTACGTGTACGTGTGTGTGTGTTAATGAATGATTGACCAGAGAGAAGAACCACTTCTGCCCCACCACTAACTTTTACCTGCCACCTAACACTGCATTTGCCTCCAAGTTATTATTCACAATTATTAGGGGGAATGCTTAAAAGATAATAAAGTAGCATAATTTTAGATGTAAGATGTAAATCGGATGAAAATAAAACAACCACACTGATGGTATATACAGTGCAAGTGACCAATGAGTCACTCAGCATGGGCCTCTCTCACAGCAGTGCACTCTGCCCCCTAGTGGCCACATGCGATCCACACAGGTACTAGCGTCCAACAAAGGTTGCATCATAAGAGAATGATAAGGTGATCATTGTGAGGCCATAAAAAATAATAAAAACTGAGTGATAGCAGCTGACAGACCGGTTTGTCGAGTTTGGTTATCTCGCTTGGCTTTCAGGTGTGCTGCTTAGCGTGACGGCATGTCATAAAAATTCTCTTATGGGTATTATAAACTGGGCATCTTTCATTTTCGCATTCAAATGAATAGCCTTATTTTTAATGTAAGTTGCGTAGAATAAAAAGTGCTTTTAATTCTGCTGTCGTGTAATTGTACAGGTAATTATGTATGTTATCGTCGGACTATCAGGTGCTCTGCATATTAGTTATACCCTTGTTATCCAACTATTAGAGACAACGTTCATTTAATTTAATTCTGACAAGACTTCATTGCTTTTGTTTTGTTCTCGTTTTCTTTCGTGTATGAAATAATAAAGACCTAAACTCACATTTGCGGACGCTACATTCGGTCGGCCCACACTGTGGTTTGTCCTGCTCTAATAAGCAAAATAAGGCAACCACATTTTTAGCAACGATGTGACAGTGTCCATCAAATTAGGATATGTTCGTACAAAACCCAAAACCAGTGAAGTTGGCACGTTGTGTAAATGGTAAATAAAAACAGAATACAATGATTTGCAAATCCTTTTCAACTTATATTCAATTGAATAGACTGCAAAGACAATATATTTAATTTTGGAACTGAGAAACTTGTTGTTTTTTTTGGCAAATAATCATTAACTTGGAATTTAATGGCTGCAACACATTGCAAAAACGTTGGCACAGGGGTATTTTACCACTGTGTTACATGGCCTTTCCTTTTAACTTTTTGCCTTCGTCTTCTTCGTGCTTCTTGTCGTCACGGCTCTAGCAGTGGGACTTTTTTCAGCCACTTTCTTTACCATATATATACACATATATGTATGTATATATACAGATATATACAGTATATATGTATACACACGTATATATGTATGTGTGTGTATATATATATATATATATATATATATATATATATATATATATATATATATATATATGTATATATATATATATATATATATATATATATATATATATATATATATATATATATATATATATATATATATATATATATATATATACACATATGTATGTATATATACATACATACAGTATAGGCTAAAAGTTTGGATACACGTTCTCATTCAATGTGTTTTCTTCATTTTTATGACTATTTACATTGTAGATTGTCACTGAAGGCATCAAAACTATGAATTACGAGTCATGTACTTAACAAAATAAAGGTGAAATAACTGAAAACATGTTTTATATTCTAGTTTCTTCAAAATAGCCACCCTTTGCTCCGATTACTGCTTTACACACTCTTGGCATTCTCTCGATGAGCTTCAAGCACACCTGTGAAGGGAAAACCATTTCAGGTGACTACCTCTTGAAGGTCATCAAGAGAATGCCAAGAGTGTTCAAAAAAGTAATCAGAGCAAAGGGTGGCTATTTTGAAGAAACTAGAATATAAAACATATTTTCAGTTATTTCAACTTTTTTTGTTAAGTTCATAACTCCACATGTGTTCATTCATACTTTTGATGCCTTCAGTGACAATCTACAATGTAAATAGTCATGAAAATAAAGAAAACTCTTTGAATTAGAAGCTGTGTCCAAACTTTTGGCCTGTACTGTATATACGTATGTATATACATATATATACACATATGTATACATATATACACAAACATATATACATATACAATATATATACATGTATACATATACATATGTATACATATACATATATATACAAAAGAGCATTTGCAGTAGACGCATCACTTGATTTAAATATCAGACCATTCAACAAGAAAAAGGAAAAAAAAACAACTCCAAAAGGCATGCAGACCTCCCACGCGCCCGGGACAGACGGACGTGACTAACTTTGTTCCGGAAGAGCTGATAGGATGTAATGTTGTACTGAAAGAAACTCTAAATGACATCCTCAAGACTGTGGTGGACAATAAAGAGACTTTCACAACGGATAACAATAATGATGGCTTTTTTTTGTACAGCTTAGCATATTTTCTTGACCAGGAAAGACTGTTATAGCTCGTTGGATAAACAAAAGGATATCAAATTTTATCTGGCTCTTGGTGTGATTCTTAATTTTCATAAATCAATTTTGATTAACCAGTCAATTATTGGCTTTTTTTTATTTAAATAAACTTTCGAAAAATACCCCAATTTTTGAACACAAATGAACTTTTAGTGACAGAATGTCATCCGAGAACATGTTTTAAAAGTTTTACTTGAATGCAGGTCATGTATTTGCTCAAAACCTGCTAACAATGTTATCTATATTTAATGAATGCTTAATGTTAACTAGCCAAATCGCTATCATTAGCTAACAACAAGCAAAGCTAATACGCGTGCGCGTGTTACCTACTGTAATGGCGAATTATTCTCTCACGAAATAGGGACGCTATTTATTTTATAATTGTTTTAAATATAATTGATTCTCAATGGTACTCATCGGTACTTTAAAATATGCGATGCACTGAAACCGCAGTAAGTGAATGGCAAACATTGTACCATTACACCACGACTAGTAGTACAGTATGTTGTAGTAGTAGTAGTAGTAGTAGTATGCATGCAAAAGACTAAATAGTTGTACAGTATGAAGTAGTAGTAGTAGTAGTAGTAGTAGTAGTATGCATGCAGTGGACTAAGTTGTACAGTATGTAGTAAAGTGGTATGCATGCAATAGACTAAGTAGTAGTGCAGTATGTAGAAGTAGTAGTATACATGCAGTGGACTAAATAGCAGTCCAGTATGTAGTAGTAGTATGCATGCAGTAGACTAAGTAGTAGTGCAGTATGTAGAAGTAGTAGTATACATGCAGTAGACTAAGTAGTAGTGCATTATCAAATCAAATCAAATCAAATCAACTTTATTTATAAAGCACATTTAAAATGTACCACAGGGGTAGCCAAAGTGCTGTACAATGGGCAGGTTACAAATAATACGAGAACCGAGCAAACACAACACAACACAAACAGAACACGATAAAAAATAAATAAATAAAATATAAGTACACTACATGTATACTACTAATATGTAGTAGTATACATGTAGTGGACTAAGTTGTACAGTATGTAGTATAGTCGTATGCATGCAGTGAACTAAGTAGTCGTACAGTTTGTAGTAGTAGTATGTACATAGTCGACTTAGTAGTAGTACAACATGTAGTAGTAGTATGCATGTAGTGAACTAGGTAGTAGTACAGTATGTAGTACTAGCATGCATGTAATGGACTAAGTAGTAGTACAGTATGTAGTAGTAGTATGCATGTAATGGACTAAGTAGTAGTACAGTATGTAGTAGTAGTATGCATGTAGTGGACTAAGTAGTAGTACAGTATGTAGTAGTACTATGCATGTAACGGACTAAGTAGTAGTACAGTATGTAGTAGAACTATGCATGTAATGGACTAAGTAGTAGTAAAGTATGTAGTAGTAGTATGCATGTAATGGACTAAGTAGTAGTACAGTATGTAGTAGAACTATGCATGTAATGGACTAAGTAGTAGTACAGTATGTAGTAGTAGTATGCATGTAATGGACTAAGTAGTAGTACAGTATGTAGTAGAACTATGCATGTAATGGACTAAGTAGTAGTACAGTATGCAGTAGTAGTATGCATGTAATGGACTAAGTAGTAGTACAATATGTAGTAGTAGTATGCATGTAATGGACTAAGTAGTAGTACAGTATGTAGTAGTACTATGCATGTAACGGACTAAGTAGTAGTACAGTATGTAGTAGTACTATGCATGTAACGGACTAAGTAGTAGTACAGTATGTAGTAGAACTATGCATGTAATGGACTAAGTAGTAGTACAGTATGTAGTAGAACTATGCATGTAATGGACTAAGTAGTAGTAAAGTATGTAGTAGTAGTATGCATGTAATGGACTAAGTAGTAGTACAGTATGTAGTAGTAGTATGCATGTAATGGACTAAGTAGTAGTACAGTATGTAGTAGTAGTATGCATGTAATGGACTAAGTAGTAGTACAGTATGTAGAAGTAGTATGCATGTAATGGACTAAGTAGTAGTACAGTATGTAGTAGTAGTATGCATGTAATGGACTAAGTAGTAGTACAGTAAGTAGTAGTAGTATGCATGTAATGGACTAAGTAGTAGTACAGTATGTAGTAGTAGTATGCATGTAATGGACTAAGTAGTAGTACAGTATGTAGTAGAACTATGCATGTAATGGACTAAGTAGTAGTACAGTATGCAGTAGTAGTATGCATGTAATGGACTAAGTAGTAGTACAGTATGTAGTAGTAGTATGCATGTAGTGGACTAAGTAGTAGTACAATATGTAGTAGTAGTATGCATGTAATGGACTAAGTAGTAGTACAGTATGTAGTAGTACTATGCATGTAACGGACTAAGTAGTAGTACAGTATGTAGTAGAACTATGCATGTAATGGACTAAGTAGTAGTACAGTATATAGTAGAACTATGCATGTAATGGACTAAGTAGTAGTAAAGTATGTAGTAGTAGTATGCATGTAATGGACTAAGTAGTAGTTCAGTATGTAGTAGAACTATGCATGTAATGGACTCAGTAGTAGTACAGTATGTAGTAGTAGTATGCATGTAATGGACTAAGTAGTAGTACAGTATGTAGTAGTAGTATGCATGTAATGGACTAAGTAGTAGTACAGTATGTAGAAGTAGTATGCATGTAATGGACTAAGTAGTAGTACAGTATGTAGTAGTAGTATGCATGTAATGGACTAAGTAGTAGTACAGTAAGTAGTAGTAGTATGCATGTAATGGACTAAGTAGTAGTACAGTATGTAGTAGTAGTATGTATGTAGTGGACTAAGTAGTAGTACAGTATGTTGTAGTAGTATGCATGTAATGGACTAAGTAGTAGTACAGTATGTAGTAGTGGTATGCATGTAATGGACTAAGTAGTAGTACAATATGTAGTAGTAGTAGTATGCATGTAATGGACTAAGTAGTAGTACAGTATGTAGTAGTAGTATGCATGTAATGGACTAAGTAGTAGTACAGTATGTAGTAGTAGTATGCATGTAATGGACTAAGTAGTAGTACAGTATGTAGTAGTAGTATGCATGTAATGAACTAAGTAGTAGTAATAATAATAATAATAATGGATTAGATTTATATCGCGCTTTTTCTATTGTTAGATACTCAAAGCGCTCACAGAGAAGTGGGAACCCATCATTCATTCACACCTGGTGGTGGTAAGCTACATTTGTAGCCACAGCTGCCCTGGGGTAGACTGACGGAAGCGAGGCTGCCAGTTTGCGCCTACGGCCCCTCCGACCACCACCTACCATTCATTCATTTCACCGGTGTGAGCGGCACCGGGGGCAAAGGGTGTGCATGTAATGGACTCAGTAGTAGTACAGTATGTAGTAGTAGTATGCATGTAATGGACTAAGTAGTAGTACAGTATGTAGTAGTAGTATGCATGTAATGGACTAAGTAGTAGTACAGTATGTAGAAGTAGTATGCATGTAATGGACTAAGTAGTAGTACAGTATGTAGTAGTAGTATGCATGTAATGGACTAAGTAGTAGTACAGTAAGTAGTAGTAGTATGCATGTAATGGACTAAGTAGTAGTACAGTATGTAGTAGTAGTATGTATGTAGTGGACTAAGTAGTAGTACAGTATGTTGTAGTAGTATGCATGTAATGGACTAAGTAGTAGTACAGTATGTAGTAGTGGTATGCATGTAATGGACTAAGTAGTAGTACAATATGTAGTAGTAGTAGTATGCATGTAATGGACTAAGTAGTAGTACAGTATGTAGTAGTAGTATGCATGTAATGGACTAAGTAGTAGTACAGTATGTAGTAGTAGTATGCATGTAATGGACTAAGTAGTAGTACAGTATGTAGTAGTAGTATGCATGTAATGAACTAAGTAGTAGTAATAATAATAATAATAATGGATTAGATTTATATCGCGCTTTTTCTATTGTTAGATACTCAAAGCGCTCACAGAGAAGTGGGAACCCATCATTCATTCACACCTGGTGGTGGTAAGCTACATTTGTAGCCACAGCTGCCCTGGGGTAGACTGACGGAAGCGAGGCTGCCAGTTTGCGCCTACGGCCCCTCCGACCACCACCTACCATTCATTCATTTCACCGGTGTGAGCGGCACCGGGGGCAAAGGGTGTGCATGTAATGGACTCAGTAGTAGTACAGTATGTAGTAGTAGTATGCATGTAATGGACTCAGTAGTAGTACAGTATGTAGTAGTAGTATGCATGTAATGGACTAAGTAGTAGTACAGTATGTAGTAGTAGTATGCATGTAATGGACTAAGTAGTAGTACAGTATGTAGTAGTAGTATGCATGTAATGGACTAAGTAGTAGTACAGTATGTAGTAGTACTATGCATGTAATGGACTAAGTAGTAGTACAGTATGTAGTAGTAGTATGCATGTAATGGACTAAGTAGTAGTACAGTATGTAGTAGTAGTATGCATGTAATGGACTAAGTAGTAGTACAGTATGTAGTAGTAGTATGCATGTAATGGACTAAGTAGTAGTACAGTATGTAGTAGTAGTATGCATGTAATGGACTAAGTAGTAGTACAGTATGTAGTAGTAGTATGCATGTAATGGACTAAGTAGTAGTACAGTATGTAGTAGTAGTATGCATGTAATGGACTAAGTAGTAGCACAGTATGTAGTAGTAGTATGCATGTAATGGACTAAGTAGTACAGTATGTAGTAGTAGTATGCATGTAATGGACTAAGTAGTAGTACAGTATGTAGTAGTAGTATGCATGTAATGGACTAAGTAGTAGTACAGTATGTAGTAGTAGTATGTATGTAATGGACTAAGTAGTAGTACAGTATGTAGTAGTAGTATGCATGTAATGGACTAAGTAGTAGTACAGTATGTAGTAGTAGTATGCATGTAATGGACTAAGTAGTAGTACAGTATGTAGTAGTACTATGCATGTAATGGACTAAGTAGTAGTACAGTATGTAGTAGTAGTATGCATGTAATGGACTAAGTAGTAGTACAGTATGTAGTAGTAGTATGCATGTAATGGACTAAGTAGTAGTACAGTATGTAGTAGTAGTATGCATGTAATGGACTAAGTAGTAGTACAGTATGTAGTAGTAGTATGCATGTAATGGACTAAGTAGTAGTACAGTATGTAGTAGTAGTATGCATGTAATGGACTAAGTAGTAGTACAGTATGTAGTAGTAGTATGCATGTAATGGACTAAGTAGTAGTACAGTATGTAGTAGTAGTATGCATGTAATGGACTAAGTAGTACAGTATGTAGTAGTAGTATGCATGTAATGGACTAAGTAGTAGTACAGTATGTAGTAGTAGTATGCATGTAATGGACTAAGTAGTAGTACAGTATGTAGTAGTAGTATGCATGTAATGGACTAAGTAGTACAGTATGTAGTAGTAGTATGCATGTAATGGACTAAGTAGTAGTACAGTATGTAGTAGTAGTATGTATGTAATGAACTAAGTAGTAGTACAGTATGTAGTAGTAGCATGTATGTAATGGACTAAGTAGTAGTACAATGTGTAGTAGTAGTATGCATGTAATGGACTAAGTAGTAGTACAATATGTAGTAGTAGTATGCATGTAATGGACTAAGTAGTAGTACAGTATGTAGTAGTAGTATGCATGTAATGGACTAAGTAGTAGTACAGTATGTAGTAGTAGTATGCATGTAATGGACTAAGTAGTACAGTATGTAGTAGTAGTATGCATGTAATGGACTAAGTAGTAGTACAGTATGTAGTAGTAGTATGCATGTAATGGACTAAGTAGTAGTACAGTATGTAGTAGTAGAATGCATGTAATGGACTAAGTAGTACAGTATGTAGTAGTAGTATGCATGTAATGGACTAAGTAGTAGTACAGTATGTAGTAGTAGTATGTATGTAATGAACTAAGTAGTAGTACAGTATGTAGTAGTAGCATGTATGTAATGGACTAAGTAGTAGTACAATGTGTAGTAGTAGTATGCATGTAATGGACTAAGTAGTAGTACAATATGTAGTAGTAGTATGCATGTAATGGACTAAGTAGTAGTACAGTATGTAGTAGTAGTATGCATGTAATGGACTAAGTAGTACAGTATGTAGTAGTAGTATGCATGTAATGGACTAAGTAGTAGTACAGTATGTAGTAGTAGTATGCATGTAATGGACTAAGTAGTAGTACAGTATGTAGTAGTAGTATGCATGTAATGGACTAAGTACTTAAACAGTAGAGTAGTCATCATAAAGGGATGATGTCACCATTTGGTTAATCATCATCCAGGTGCAAAGATATGTAGATATGTCTTTTATAATACGCAGTTTCATTCTGCTCCAGCAAAAACCAAACAGGCCCATTGTTTGTATTTCATCTGCAGTTAAAAGTATGCCTGAGGAGGGCATTTTATTTTTTAACTGCGTCTCAGCTTGGTACATGAGACGTGACAGACGTGGACGTTTATTACTTGGAAGAGAAGACCTTTTTTTTTTTTTTTTGGCTTCCTTGCCAACTCCCACGTTTTTTATGTCAGCCTGCAGCCGGATTCTAGAAATCTGCGGTCTTTTGTCCTTCCGACGCACTCAGAATCAGCTCAGCTGTGTGTGTGTGTGTGTGTGTGTGTGTGTGTGTGTGTGTGTGTGTGTGTGTGTGTGTGTGTGTGTGTGTGTGTGTGTGTGTGTGTGTGTGTGTGTGTGTGTGTGTGTGTGTGTGTGTGTGTGTGTGTGTGTGTGTGTGTGTGTGTGTGTGTGTGTGTGTGTGCGTGTGTGTGTGTGTGACACACACACCAGAGCCAGCATGCAAGGGCAACATGGCAAAGAGAGAAAGTAGTCCTTAAAAAAAAAATCCTAAATCCAAATGCATCCGCCTCAAAATCTAATTACTTGTTCCTGATCCAATTTCTGACATTTCCTGAAAGTGTCGTCAACATCCGCCCATAACTTTTTGAGCTATGTTGCTAACGTTCAATAGCGGGATGGGATAATGGAGTGAACCCTCTTGTCTTTCATCCGCTCTTTTTGTCTCTGAGGACGAAAAAGTTCAGCCTTGCAATACACAGACATGATCCGAAATCAGTGCTGAAGTCGAATCAGTTGTTCCTTATTCCATTTCCGACATTTCCTCGAAATCAGTCCATAACTTTTGAAGTTGTGTTGCGACAGACAAACCCCAGCGATTACACAACCTCCTGGCAGAGGTAACAACATGCATGCATCTCTGACACCATGATGCTTTAAAGTCATAATGCTATGAGAATAAAAGTTGCTATGTTACTACAATAAATATATATTTTTTTTTTTTAGAAATGTAATTATTACAAGCCATTAAAAACATAATTACTTGTTTTTTGTTAGAAAAAAAAAAGTGATACAATTAGGAGAAAAAAGTCACAATTTTACAAAAATACATTCAGATTTTAAGATATTTTAAACATGAAAGTCTCAACATTGTTAGAATAAAGGTGTATTTTTATTAATTTATTTAGATGAATAATAACTAATAAAATAAAGTTTAAATACCATGGGAATGAAAGTTGCAATTGTACAGGGAAACATTTTTTTTTTAACAAGTTTAGCTAAATACATTTTTTATAAGAAAAAAGACACAATGTAACAACATTAAAAACAATATTGTTGTTTTTTTTGTTTGTTTTTTTCAAACAGTTGTGTTGTAATTTTATGAAAAGAAAAATAAGACATTTTTACGGAAAATGTTTTTGTTAATTTTACAAACATTGGGTGGATTGTTTTAAGGCAGGGGTCGGCAACCCAAATCGTTAAAATAGCCATATTGGACCACAAATACAAAAAACAAATCTGTCTGGAGCCGCAAAAAATCAAAAGTCTTATATAAGTGTTATAATGAATACAACACATGACGTAAGTGTCTAAATTAGCTATAATAGCCTACTATCAAAATGTGTCACAGGCTGAAGCAAATCTTCGTTGAAAGAAATGTTGAAATGTAATATTTATTCTACACATTTTTACAACATTAGAAACCATTAGTAAATCAGAGGCTACTCAGAAGGTGAGATAACTCTTGGAAATTACTGGCTTTTAATGGCCAAGGGTATAGATGTGTGTGTCCAAGTTAAAGGAAACGGTAGGCTTACAAAATTTGGCAAGCTACGTAATGTTTGCTGTGGTCTGGAACAACATGGCGCACAAACAACTATCAGAAATGCAGCCAATATTACATACAGATAATGTGTCATGAGACATGCAAAACTAAATTATATACAAAGAGGATAAAAGTAAAGGAAATTAAATGAGCTCAAATATACCTACAAATGAGGCATAATGATGCAATATGTACATACAGCTAGGTTAAATAGCATGTTAGCATTGATTAGCTTGCAGTCATGCACTGACCAAATATGCCTGGTTAGCACTCCAATAAGTCAATAACATCAACAAAGTGCCCCTTTCTGCATTCATGCACAGCATAAAAAGTTTGGTAGACAAAATAATACAAAGGAGGAGTGGAAGATTTTACATGTAAACAAACTGTTGGGTCACAGTCCACACTATGGTGAGTTCAAGAACCGTAGGACAAAACGATGTTCACCAAATACTCTCATCAGTGAAGCATACACACAAACATATTAAACAGTGGGCTTTCTAACAATTTGGTAGATTTGTGTCATGTTTGTCCTCAAACAAAAAACATACTAAAACAAAAATAAATATTTTTCCCCCCATCTTTTTCCAATTTCAATCCTTTTTTAAAAATGCACCAGGGAGCCACTAGGGCGGCACTAAAGAGCCGCCGGTTGCTGACCCCTGTTTTTAAGCAATAACAATAACATGTATAAGACATTTTGAAAACAAAAAGTCTTAACATTATGATGTTTATATAGCGCTTTTTCTCAAGAGACTCAAAGCACTTCACATTGAAAAACCCATTGTCTGCATTTAAGCCAGTGTGGGTGGCACTGGGAGCAAGGTGGGTGAAGTGTCTTGCCCAAGGACACAGCGGCAGTGAGGAGGATGGCGGAAGCTGGATCCGAACCAGGAACCCTCAAATTTCTGGCTGCCTTACAATACGTATGTTTATTCATTTATTTAGATTAATAATGAGTAATTGAAATAGGAGCAAATAAAGTTAAAATATAAGAACAATTAAAAAAACAATTTGAGCTAAATGAAGGGAAATTATAAGATACACATCTTTATTGTGTTTGAGTACACCAATTTATTGAAATTTAGGTACAGTTATAAGAAGAAAAAAAAAGGAACAATGTATGAATGATATAGTTGTATTTTTTGTATACAAATATCACTTAATAATGGTGTTAAGCTACAAGAAAAATTTTTGCATTGTTAGAAGAATAAAAGTTACATTTCCTTTATAAAAAAAAAAAGGGCATATTTTTAGGAGAATAAGAAAAAAAGCCACAATGTCAGAACTGTGATGACAATTGTTGAGGATGCTCATCATCAACCAGAAGTATTTCAAAAAACTTTTTTTTGTGTGATATTTTCGAATAAAATGTTGTTGTTTTTAAGTTTTGACATTAATTTTACTCTGGTAATAATATGAATTTTATTATAAAAGGTGACTGACTACCTGCTCAGAATAAAATGCAACATCAGCTTTTTTCGAATTAGTTTTAGTCCAAATACTCCGAGTAGTCAATGCCACATCATTGTAAATGGATTAGCTTTTTCACTGTTTATTTACAGATACTTTCAACGGAACATAAAAGACATGTGATCATCGGTATCACACACACACACACACACACACACACACAAAGGGGACTTCCAGACCAAAGCGCCTCCACACCCACGCCCAACCTCCATGGCTGCCGGCTATGAAGCCTCCAGACGACTGTGCATTCCACACAGGTCTGCTCACATGTACACGTATAGACACTAATAGACAATATTGAGACAGAGACACACACAGACACACACACACACACACACACACGCTTGGACAACCAAAAAAAAATTCTCCGATCATGACTATGTGTCACAAAGGAAAGTCGTAATTACAAGGATAACGTCAACGGATCAACAGTAACATTTAAGAATGAATATCGTGTTGTATTATTACGAGAAAACATCACAATACCACAGTAGGGAAAGGCTTCATATGGCCCCATTTCTGGGTGGAACTCACGGTGGGGGGCGCGGGTTAATCATTTTGCAACGCAGTGTGCTGCAAATGATGGAAAGTGCCACTCTACATAGCGACTGACGCTGCGGTCAAAGTTGGAAATGCCCCAAAACACATGTTAGGATATTCAACAAATTTGTCATGTTTCACGTGTCAGTTAAACCGCAACAAACGGGGCCATAGGAAGATGATTCATATGGCCCCATGTATGTGTCTAAACCAAGGGTGTCAAACGTAGGGCCCGCTGGCCTGATTTTATCCGGCACGCAGGGTGAGTTTGCAAAGTATAAAAATGAGCCGAAATTATTATATGAAAGAAACTGCTGTTCTAAATGTGTCCATATGTCAAAAATATAAACTACATGATGTTAGTGCATCAGTCAAGGAAAATGAGCAAACTACAAAAATAACATCCTGTAATTTGATTTTGATGTTTTTTATTTTATCTTGATAAATTGAAAATTAACACCAATGAGTTGACTGATGAACATTATCACATCATTTATTCAGAAAGTATAAATAACGTCAAATAAAGGTAGAATACTATTAACCGCAACATGTAAGTGTAAAAAAAAAAAAAAAAAACCTTGTGATTTGTACATTTTCGGAATGTGCTTGTTCTATTTTTAAACAAAGACAACAATCTGAAGTTGTCTTTATTTTTAAGTTATCGCGCGGTGATTTTACCAGTCCGGCCCACTTGAGAGTAGATTTTTCTCCACTGGCCCCCGATCTAAAATTTGTTTGACACCCCTGGTCTAAACGCTAGACAAAGATCTGACAGGAGTTTGTTGCTGTTTTTAAAAGTACAGTACGGCAACAAAAAAAAAGTGTATCTTACTGTATGTGGTTTTTACTGTTTACATGATGTAAACTGCACTAGTCAGAGATGTTTTATGTGACAGGAGCGCTATGATCTTTTAAGGCTAAATTGCAAAAACGCGGTTCAAAGATACTCTATATGACCTTGGCCAGGGGCGTCAATAGCTTTTAAGGACAGGGGGGGCTTAGCCCCCAGGAGATGCACAGGATGCGAGCGAACGTAGCGCACGAGCACAAAACTTCACAAACGGCTAACAAAGACTTAGAAATTATTCATTGTTATTATTATTATTTCAGTGGATTTATTTTCCATCTGTGTTCAGTACAACAACAAACATGGGTTTGGACAGTGACATTTTGTTTACAGCATCAACAAGAAACAATTACTTGCACGATCCTTCAAGATACACTGAAACACAATGAAAGTCATGGCATTAGCCTATATCAGGGGTCACCAACCTTTTTGAAACCAAGGGCTACTTCTTGGGTACTGATTAATGCGAAGGGCTACCAGTTAGATACACACTTAAATAAATTGCCAGAAGTAGCCAATTTGCTCAATTTACCTTTAACTCTGTTATTATTAATAATTAATGATATTTATCTTTGTGGAAACACTGATCATCTTAATTATTTCTCACAATAAATATATATAGAAACAGATAAATATCAATATGCAACATTTTATTTTTATATTTTCTCTAAGTGCACATTTTTCAAATTGAACATTTTCAAATGATCACTTCTAAGACAGTCTTGTGAAATCACAATATCCCATTTTAACTAGCTAGCCACTAACATTTTTTAACAAATCATGAATTACTTTGCACCATGTTTGTACAAATAATAACTCATGTAAAATACAAAAGTAAACTCTCAAATTTTTAAATCATGTCACACTTTGAACTGGACACCAAATCTGTTATCTGTTTCTTTGTCAGTTAGTGGGAAGCCTGGCATTGCATGCTGTTAACTAGTGTGTTGTACTCTGGTGTGTAACTTGACACTGCAACTCTGAGTGAGTCTTGCAGATGTGCATCAGTGAGGCGTGTTCTGTGTTTGTTCTTGATGAAGTTCATGTCAGAAAAGGCTGATTCACAAAGATAAGATTTTTCCTCATTGTTTGCGGAACCTTCTTAATCTTTTGGACATATTTTCACAGCAATCTGGCCTTAAGCTTAATTATGATAAATGTAAAATGTTAAGGATCGGAAATCTAAAGGGAACGTCCTTTCGAATGGAATGCAAAGTGCCTGTTTTGTGGACAGATGGACCAGTTAACATACTTGGTGTTGTTGTCCCAGAAAATCTGGAAGATCTAGGCTCAGTAAATTATGATAATCGACTAAGAAAGCTGGACAAAATTATGCAATTATGGAAAGGGAAATCCCTAACCTTGTATGGTAAAATGTCTATTGCCAACTCGTTAATTATTCCTCAATTTATTTATTTGTTTTTGTCATTACCAGCTCCATCACAAAACTTTTTTAAGATTTATGAGCGGAGGGTCTTCGATTTTGTCTGGAACGGCAAACCAGAAAAGATTAAAAGAAAGGTTTTGTACAAAGAGTATGAATATGGGGGCCTGAAACTTCTCAACCTTGAAGCTATGTGTCTGTCTTTAAAAGTATCAATTGTTCCAAAGATGTATTTAAACATTGAGTGGTACACAAATGTCCTGTTGGACAAAAAACATGTACCGTATCAAAAGAAATTGTATCCTTTTTTACAAGTGATCCCCTCCCAGAGAGTCTGCTGGGAAACATGGCGGCGTTCATAAAGGAAACAATCCACTCATAGTGGTGTTTTCAATTTTATGTGCCAGAAAAAAGAGACGATATTTTGCAGCAGTTAATATGGATGAACTCTAATATTGTAATAGATGGAAAGCCTTTCTTTTGGAAAAATATGTTTGAAAGAGGAATCATTTTTGTCAATGATATTATCAATGAGAATGGTACAATTATGAAGTATGATGAATTTAGAGCTATGTATGGTGATGCTTGCTCAAGCTTTTCATTTTATCAACTAACTGGAGTAATTGGGAAAAGATGGAAACAAATAATTAATTATGAAACTACTAAATTATTAGTTTGTAAACCTCTAATAAGAAATTCTAGTTGGCAAAAAGGAACTAAAATAAATAGAAAAATATATAATTTTTATTTAATAAAGAAATCTTTGAAGGCTGCCTCATACAACACAAATGGATAATGGGAGGACTTTTTTGACTGCCCGTTGCCATGGGATGCCATATTCAAACTAATCTATAAAACCACTATCAATGTGCAAAATCGTTATTTTCAAATTAAAATTATTTATAACTTCTTACCCACAGGGAAAATGTTAAAATTATGGAATATGACAGAGTCAGATGATTGCCGATTTTGTTGTCAGGAGCCTGAATCCACCCTGCATTTGTTTTGGTATTGTCATATTGTGTCTTTGTTTTGGGTGGAAGTTGAAAAAATGTGTTTAAGGATTGGTTTGTTTATGAAGCTTAATGTGGTTTCTGTTATTTTAGGAGAGTTCATTGACAATCATGATTTAGTCAATTTAATTATAGTACTCGGTAAAATGTTTATTTTTAAGGCCAAAAACAGATATTCACTTAGTATTACTTTCTTTAAAACATTTATTCAGTATTTTCTAACTTTAGAAAGTTACATGGTTGAAAACGATAATGATGCCAAAAAACATTTAAAAAAAGATGATAAGTCCTCAAAGGCTTATTTTGAAAGTATAATTATGTTTATAGATTATATGATATCTGTTGTTGTGTTCCCTAATTTGAGTGACCTGGACATAATCTCGACTGTACATAAATGCTTATTTTGAAAATGTAATTTTGTTTATAAATTATATGCAATCTGTTGTGTTCCCTAATTTTTTTCTGTGTACATGAATGAAGGTGTGTGTTGCTGAGTCCGACTTGGACATTATCTGGACTGGGCCTGGTTTAAAAAACCCTTTAAACAAATCTAATTTCATTGACAACCTGGTCTGTTGAAGATAAGGCCCTTTTTTTTTAAATAAAATAAAATAAGATAAATAAATAAAAAAAACATTTTCTTGGATAAAAAAGAAAGTAAAACAGTATAAAAATAATTACATAAAAAATAGTAATTAATGAAAATGTTAGTGGACCAGCAGCCTATACAATCATGTGTGCTTCAGGGACTGTGTCCCTTGCAGATGTGTTGTCTATGTTGTGGGAACCAGAATATTGGTAGCAGAAAGAAATAACCCCTTTTGTGTGAGTGGGTGTGGATGAGTGTGCATGGTGGAGGTTGTTTGGGTTGATGCACTGATTGAAAGTGTATCTTGTGTTTTTTCTATGTAGATTTAATTTAATTTTTTTTTTTTTTTCTTTTTTTTTTTTTTCTTTTTAGAACAGGCCCGTGGGCGACTCATCTGGTCCTTACGGGCGACCTGGTGCCCGCGGGCACCGCGTTGGTGACCCCTGGCCTATATGTTATTCATTCACAACATAGAGGCTAATGCCACCACTTTCGCTCACAATACAATAATTGTTTTTTCCAAAATATTTTGAAGTTGCACAGATTACATTTTGGGCACATATGTGACTAAAATGGTTGTAAATTCAAGCCCTGGAAATATTACTTAATTACTTGAATTAAAGTAATATCTGGATCGGGATAATTTGGCTTATATATAATATATTTGTATATATATATTATGGCAAGCCGTTAAGGATATTAAATATATATGGAAGTCTGAATAGAAATGAGAAACGTTTATATATACTGTAAATAAGAAAGACTTAGAGTCCGTCTGCTGATCTGGAAAAAGAGCCAAAGCTGTCAAAGAGCTGAGGGACCATCTTCAAAGTGCAATGCTGAAACAAATAATGCAAACAATAAAATGTAACTTCCAGGGCTTGAGATTAATGTAGTCCTGTCATCCCGGGGACGGTAAAAAAAATGCACGGGACGAAATTAAATGCTCCCTGGGACGATGGCTTTTAACCATTTTTTTTCTTTTTCTTTTTATGTATTTATTCATTTTACATTTTATATTAAATGTCTTGGTTTTTCCTCCCTCTGAAAATCCTATGAAATGTTTAACAAGCCACCCCATAATAATACAACAGCAACGATGATTTCAAATTAGAAATGGTCACAGCTGATGAGGTGTTTAAAAAATTTAGCGCGCTCCACCCAAACAAGGCCACCGGCCTTGACAATATTCCCTCCAGATTTCTCAGGGACTCTCATCATTGCCCCGATCATCACGCACATAATAAACCTCTCAATTACTCAAGGCCAAGTACCAAAAGATTTTAAGATAGCAAGAGTAACTCCAGTGTTTCCCACACATTAATTTATTTGTGGCGGCCCGCCACAAAATAATTACGTCCGCCACAAATAAAAAATTAAAAAATAAATAAAAAAAATTTAAATTTTTTTTTTTTTTTTTTTTTGTCCTGTCCAGCTTCTCAGGCAAATCATATAGTTGATGTAGATGCCCATATAGGCTGTTCAGATTTACTTTACAAAACAGAAGTGTAGGATACTTCTCTTGTTGCCTTATTTGTATTTGACCACTACTGTTTTCTGTTTATTTGTTACTGACTGTGGCAGGTCACCTCTGCCTCTGTTTCACTTTATGTTGCTGGTAAATAATATGGTTGTAGTAGTAGGCTAAAGTTAAATTATTTAGTATGCACTAATTAAAGGGGCAGAGCTTTAAGAGACATTTTAGCTTTTAAATTTTATAAGATATATTTTTTGTAAGAACCACAATTAATAAATATATTTCAGT
>NC_084748.1:27840069-27842569 GCF_033978785.1 Entelurus aequoreus
GCGCCTTTCATGGCAGCTCCCGCCATCAGTGTGTGAATGTGTGTGTGAATGGGTAAAAGTGGAAATACTGTCAAAGCGCTTTGAGTACCTTGAAGGTAGAAAAGCGCTATACAAGTATAACCCATTTATTTATTTATTTATCATTTATGATTTTAGGTTGTCCTGAATAATTTGAAGGTAATTTTCCTTTTTCATTGTCCCATTTACTCTCTGTAAAGCACCAGTTCCATTGGCAGCAAAACAGGCCCAGAGCATAATACTACCACCACCATGCCTGACGGTGGGAGTGGTGTTCCTGGGATTAAAGGCCTCACCTTTTCACCTCCAAACATATTACTGGGTATTGTGGCCAAACAGCTCAATTTTTGTTTCATCTGACCACAGAACTTTCCTCCAGAAGGTCTTATCTTTGTCCATGTGATCAGCAGCAAAGTTTAGACGAGCCTTAAAGTGTCGCTTCTGGAGCAAGGCCTTCCTTCTTGCATGGTAGCCTCTCAGTCCATGGCGATGCAAAACAAATTTGACTGTGGGCACTGACACCTGTGTTCCAGCAGCTTCTAATTCATTGCAGACCTGCTTTTTGGTGATTCTCAGTTGACACTTGATCATCCTGACCAATTTTATCTCAGCAGCAGGTAATAGCTTGCGTTTTCTTCCTGATCATGGCAGTGACAAAACTGTGCCATGCACTTTATACTTACAGTTGCTCTTGTGACCTTAAAGGCCTACTGAAATGATTTTTTTTTTAAACGGGGATAGCAGATCTATTCTATGTGTCATACTTGATCATTTTGCGATATTGCCATATTTTTGCTGAAAGGATTTAGTATAGAACAACGACGATAAAGATTGCAACTTTTGGTATCTGATAAAAAAAAAGGCTTGCCCCTACCGGAAGTAGCGTGACGTAGTCAGTTGAACATATACGCAAAGTTCCCTATTGTTTACAATGATGGCCGCATGAAGTGAGAGAGATTCGGACCGAGAAAGCGACAATTTCCCCATTAATTTGAGCGAGGATGAAAGATTTGTGGATGAGTAAAGTGCAAGTGAAGGACTAGTGGGGAGTTGAAGCTATTCAGATAGGGAAGATGCTGTGAGAGCCGAGGGTGACCTGATATTCAGCTGGGAATGACTACAACAGTAAATAAACACAAGACATATATATACTCTATTAGCCACAACACAACCAGGCTTATATTTAATATGCCACAAATTAATCCTGCATAAAAACACCTGCGTGTTTGTTACGCTAGCTCCTAGCTCCTCTGCTAGCTCCTAGCTCCATAGAACACGCCAATACAATTCAAACACCTGATCAACACACACAATCACTCAGCCCAAAAGACCGTTCACCTAACCCAAGGTTCATAAAGCTTATATATTTTTAAAAAGTTACGTACGTGACGCGCACATACGGTCAAGCTATCAAATGTTTAGCAGCCAAGGCTGCATACTCACGGTACCTGATATTCAGCTGGGAATGACTACAACAGTAAATAAACACAAGACATATATATACTCTATTAGCCACAACACAACCAGGCTTATATTTAATATGCCACAAATTAATCCTGCATAAAAACACCTGCGTGTTTGTTATGCTAGCTCCTAGCTCCTCTGCTAGCTCCTAGCTCCATAGAACACGCCAATACAATTCAAACACCTGATCAACACACACAATCACTCAGCCCAAAAGACCGTTCACCTAACCCAAGGTTCATAAAGCTTATATATTTTTAAAAAGTTACGTACATATGCAAAAAAAAGTTGCGCACATACGGTCAAGCGATCAAATGTTTAGAAGCCAAAGCTGCATACTCACAGTAGCACGTCTGCGTCTTTGTCATCCAAATCAAAGTAATCCTGGTAAGAGTCTGTGTTGTCCCAGTTCTCTACAGGCGTCTGTGTATCGAAGTCAAAAGTCCTCCTGGTTAGAGTCTCTGTTATCCGAGTTCTTCCATCTTGACTGCATCTTTCGGGAATGTAAACAAAGAAGCGCTGGCTGTGTACTGTTGTTGCTGACTACGTTCGAAAAATACGTCCATTTCGCACCGACAACTTTCTTCTTTGCTTGCTCAGCTTCCTTCTCCATAATGCAATGAACATGATTGCAACAGATTCACGAACACAGATGTCCAGAATACTGTGGAATTATGAAATGAAAACAGAGCTTTTTCGTATTGGCTTCAATGTGGAAGGCATACCCGTGTTCGCCGGGCTACGTCACGC
Organism: Entelurus aequoreus; assembly: GCF_033978785.1. Taxonomy (NCBI): domain Eukaryota; kingdom Metazoa; phylum Chordata; class Actinopteri; order Syngnathiformes; family Syngnathidae; genus Entelurus; species Entelurus aequoreus. Next base: position 27,842,302 of record NC_084748.1, read on the forward strand.
GCATACGTCATCCTCAGAGGCGTTTCGAACCGGAAGTTTAGCAGCAAATTTAAAATGTCACTTTATAAGTTAACCCGGCCGTATTGGCATGTGTTATAATGTTAAGATTTCATCATTGATATATAAACTATCAGACTGCGTGGTCGGTAGTAGTGGGTTTCAGTAGGCCTTTAAGCTGCTTTGAAATGTCTCCAAGTGACTTTCCTGACTTGTTCAAGTCAATAATTCATTTTTTCAGATCTGTGCTGAGATCCTTTGACTTTCCCAT
>NC_084748.1:27845069-27857569 GCF_033978785.1 Entelurus aequoreus
AATTATTTTTGTCATTTCATTTTAATGTTCCATCCAAAATATTATTTTTTTAATCATATACAGGTACATATTTTTATTTATTCATTTATTTATTTTTTCATTAAATGCCCATTTTCGAGCGTTGTATTTTTATTGTGGAAACATGCAAAGGTTGGAAATTACTGCTAGAAAATTAGCTACAGTACATATTCAAGGCCGCCTTAAAGGGGAACTGCACTTTTTTGGAATTTTGGAATCGTTCACAATCATTATGAGAGACATGATGATGGATGGATTTGTTTTAATGCATTCTAAATATTAAATAAATGCAATCAAAGGTCTGCTTACAACGGATCCTATGGGAGTCTCTCAATTCTGCCTATAAAGCCCCTAAAAAAATCAAAAACTAAACACCTCCAATCAGGTTTTATATACAAGATCTAAATAAATATGTAATATAGTAACAAGCACATTCATGAAAGTTTGCTTCTCTTTTTTTTCTTTATCACTGATTTCTGCTCCCTGCAGACTTTATGACAGCCAACAAACATAATAAAATATCACTTACTGTACAATGTCTGCTGTCTGTAGGATGCACACTGCTGGGTAGTTTATATATTCCCATTTAGGTGAAGAATGACTCATAATCCTTGCGAAGAAATGGGGCGGGGGAAGAAGCGCTTTTTGTGCTGTTCTTGACAGTTCTGCGCCCTAAATGGCTGTCAAAGTGTACCAACATGTCGGGTTTATATTCTCAGCCATTTACTTTTCAGGTGAGATGCATGATTTATGATCTAGGTCAGGGGTGCCCATTACGTCGATCGTGAGCTACCGGTCGATCGCGGAGGGTGTGTCAGTCGACCGCCAGCCAGGCATTGAAAAAATAGACCTAAAAATTAGCAATCATCAATCTTCACTATGATGTCACTTTTGTCACTTGATTGACATTCAAGGCACCCGAGGATATTGTGAGATGACGCTGGCTGCTGCCAGCTCAGTGTGAAAGAAAAAAAGACCGCCAGGAAGGCGAGAAACAGTTTTTATTTTAACCTTACCTCCCGTCAAAACAACGACCGCACAGTTCCTGTCTTCACAATAAAAGTGCTGCTCCATCCTTCCTGCACTAACAAAATAAAAGTCTCCGAAAGCTGTCGCAAACAAGCTAGCAAGCCACAGAGTTTGCCGTCAATGTATTTCTTGTCAAATGTATAAAAATGAATATGTAAGCTGGACAAATAAGATGCCAAAACCAACCGCTTCAATGTGGTATTGGACAGAAAGGAGGACTTTTTTTCTCCTCCATTTGAAAATGCGGAAGTTATCGGCACTACTGCAAATATCATCTGATTCCAATCAATGCAAGTCACCAGAATCAGGTAATACACCAACTTATATTCTTGTCTGCATGAAAGAAGGGAGTCTATATGTTAAACATGCTTTATATTTTCATTAAAACACCTTTAACATGTTAACAAAAACGGCAAAATAAATCCAAATAAATTATATATATATATATATATATATATATATATATATATATATATATATATATATATATATATAAAAGTTTGGGTTCACATTGAAATGTCCTTATTTTTGAAGGAAAAGCACTGTACTTTTCAATGAAGATAACTTTAAACTAGTCTTAACTTTAAAGAAATACACTCTATACATTGCTAATGCGGTAAATGACTATTCTAGCTGCAAATGTCTGGTTTTTGGTGCAATATCTACAGCAACTATCACTCCAGTGTTCTAATGGTACAATGTGTTTGCTCATTGGCTCAGAAGGCTAATTGATGATTAGAAAACCCTTGTGCAATCATGTTCACACATCTGAAAACAGTTTAGCTCGTTACAGAACCTACAAAACTGACCTTCCTTTGAGCATATTGAGTTTCTGGAGCATCACATTTGTGGGGTCAATTAAACGCTCAAAATGGCCAGAAAAAGAGAACTTTCATCTGAATCTCGACAGTCTATTCTTGTTCTTAGAAATGAAGGCTAGTTTGGGTGACCCCAAACTTTTGAACGGTAGTGTATATATATATATATATATATATATATATATATATATATATATATATATATATATATATATATATATATATATATATATATATATATATTAGAGATGTCCGATAATATCGGACTGCCGATATTATCGGCCGATAAATGCTTTAAAATGTAATTTCGAAAATTATCGGTATCGGTTTCAAAATTATCGGTATCAGTTTCAAAAAGTAAAATGTATGACTTTTTAAAACGCCGCTGTGTACATGGATGTAGGGAGAAGTACAGAGCGCCAATAAACCTTAAAGGCACTGCCTTTGTGTGCCGGCCCAGTCACATAATATCTACGGCTTTTCACACACACAAGTGAATGCCAGCATACTTGGTCAACAGCCATACAGGACACACTGAGGATGACCGTATAAACAACTTTAACACTGTTACAAATATGCGCCACACTGTGAACCCACACCAAACAAGAATGACAAACACATTTCGGGAGAACATCCGCACCGTAACACAACATAAACACAACAGAACAAATACCCAGAGCCCCTTGCAGCACTAACTCTTCCGGGACGCTACAATATACACCCCCCGCTATCCCCCACCCCTTCACACACCTCAACCCCGCCCACCTCAACCTCCTCATGCTCTCTCAGGGAGAGCATGTCCCAAATTTCAAGCTGCTGTTTTGAGGCACGTTAAAAAAAAATAATGCACTTTGTGACTTCAATAATAAATATGGCAGTGCCATGTTGGCACTTTTTTTCATAACTTGAGTCGATTTATTTTGGAAAACCTTGTTACATTGTTCAATGCATCCAGCGGGGCATCACAACAAAATTAGGCATAATAATGTGTTAATTCCACGACTGTATATATCGTATCGGTTGATATTGGAATCGGTAATTAAGGACAATATCGGAATATCGGATATCGCCAAAAAAGCCATTATCGGACATGTCTAATATATATATATATATGAGGTGAGGTAGATCACCTGGACTTGGTCATTTAAAATGTAGCTCGCCTGCTGAATAAGTGTGGGCACTCCTGGTTTCCAATAAACTTACAGGGAGCAAGGAAGCGAGGAAGCAGCAGACCACTCGATGATAGGATAAACATGGGGACACAGGAAATGAACACGTCGCCGCTATAAATGGTTTGTCTGTGTTAGCGCTTAAAATAACAATATCACTAATACTTGGTTAATATTCAAGTCGCGAAATGTAAATGGAGTATTGTTGGCGCTTTTTGGATGGTTATTTATTGGACTTTATGGGCGGAATAGTGAAGCTCCCATTGGCACCGCTGCAAGCGGACTTTTATATACGAGTTAGAATGTATTACAAAAAAATACATCAGTCATGTTTTTCATAATGATTGTGAACGGTAGGAAAAATTCCCCAAAAAAGTGCAGTTCCCCTTTAATGCACCCAATCAAGGCACACCTATTTTGACGGTGGAATGCAAGGATTGGTGTCTGTGGCTGTCAATAACAGACAGCTCTCTCTCTCTCTCTCTCTCTCAGGTCGCTGGTGTGAGAGGCGAGCGTGCTGACTACTGAACTAAAGGCACAGGTAATCTCGCAAAGGAGATGAATCATTTTCCAAAATGAATGATATTTTTGCATTGTTGCTGTTCTGTTGAGTAAAATCATGATTTTTTTTTTTTTTTTTATATAATATTCTTCCTCCGTTCCTACTCTCTTATCCAGGCTGCGAAACATGAGGACTTATTTTCTCTGCATATAACGACAAAAAGGATTGAAAGCTGGATCATTTAACCTTTGCTGACCTTTTCCACAAAGCATCAGTGTAATTTCAGAACGACAGCATAATGTAATCTTCACTAACGTGCCGTGAAGCCACTTTTTAAGGGCCCGCTGTTGCTGTAGTTGCGAGGTTGCGAGGGCGGATTCATAACGGCGAGCGTTGCCAAAAGAGCGAGCGAGTAGTGGGAGAGAGAAGGCGTGGAGGTTAAAGGAGGTTCAGGGCGAAAAAGAGGAGGATGTGAAGACGAGAGAAAGATGCATCCAGTCACGCGTTCGTGCTCCTGGTTTTGGGAGTTTTACAGCTCCGTGGCACCTCTACTGGCGTCATGGGACACGAGGAAAAAAGTCATGGCGTGCCATATTTGCTGTTGTTTGTCCATCTGTTTCGTTAGTGAGCAGGCTACTTCGGAGTTAATGGAGGATGACGTTACAAACAGGGGACTCAAAACAGCAAAACGTGTGTATAAATCCCAGTACCTCATGTGTAATGTGCGTGTAATGTGTTTTGTTTTGTTTTTTCCCAAACTGCTAATGACAATGTTTCATTCATGGTTTACATCACAAAAACCCAACGTAAACATGCTGAAGGTTGCATAAAAAAAAGAATAGGAAATATTGTTGCACTAAGACAGGGGTGTCCAAACTTTTACCACTGAGGGCCGCATTCTGAAAAATCAAAGCAAGCGGGGGCCATTTTGATATTTTTTATTTTAAAAACCAATACAATATATGTATAAAAAATATACATTTAGGCTTGATCCCGGGGACCCCACAGTGTTTTGGTCAAAAAAATATAAAAAATGTGTCATTATTCAGTGTTATTATTTGTATTATTATTCAAGTTTTAAATCTCTAGATCAACATTAGGTCTATCTGTCAATATAACGCTTTTAAATATTTAAGTTGTATGCTCTTGTTGTCAAAGAAAACCCTGTTTTTTTATGGAAAAAATACAAAATATGCAATATTTTCACACAATAAAAATTTTAAGTGGAATATTTGAGATTATATAATAATTGGAGCCTTAAAAAGGTCAATAACACATAACAACATTGATTTTAATTCATTATTATTTTTTGAGCAATGACACTTAAAAACAAATCACACTAAAATTATTGGGGATCCCAATAATTATAGTGTTAAAAAATAAATTCTATTTTTTTTTTTACTGTTTACTTTTAACGATAATCTCGAGATCAACTTTAGATCTATCCGTCAATTATACGTTTTATTGTTGTTTATGTTTTTCGTTTGTTCGTTTTAGGCCCTTTAAAAAAACAACTCAGGTTTTTATATGGCAAACACAAAATATGCAATATTTTCCCCAAAAATATCTCAAATGTGACGTAATTGGCGCCTTGAATAGGTCAATAATTTATAATGACATTGATTTTGATTCATTATTATTTTTTAAAGAAAGAAACAGCCTGCATGGCAGCTTTGTGTTATTAGAGTAAACATTGCGACATTTTTTTGTTACATTTCACCTATTTGCTCTTTTATACCACTTATCATGTTTTTAATTTTTTTCAATCGTATTTTCAAAATGTGCCGTGGGGCCGTTAAAAAATGACCTGCGGGCCACAAATGGCCCCCGGGCCGCACTTTGGACACCCCTTCACTAAGCGCTAATTGTGCATTGGGAACACGTTCCATTGCAGGTTGATGGTAAATATCAGCAACTGCAAGCTGACATGACTTTGGCCATAATGACATTCTCATTTAGGCGCTTAATTGGACCTTAATGAATTCAGGGTTGAAGTTGACGGACAGAGAGAGTGAGCGTGAAAGTGACATTTGTGGCATAAACGCATGTACTGTAGATTTACCAACACACCTCCTATATATACTATAACAGTGTTTTTCAACCTTTTTTGAGCCAAGGCACATTTTTTGCGTTGAAAAAATCCAGAGGCACACCACCAGCAAACTTCATTAAAAAACAAAACTCAGTTGACAGTAAGAAGTCGTTGTCGCAATTTTTGGGTATGACTTTAAACCATAACCAAGCATGCATCAATATAGCTCTTATCTCAAAGTAGGTGTACTGTCACCACCTGTCACATCACACCCTGACTTATTTGGAGTTTATTGCTGTTTTCCTGTGTGTAGTGTTTTAGTTCTTGTCTTCTTTGTGGAGACATTGTTGATTGTCATGTCATGTTCGGATGTACTTTGTGGACGCCATCTTTGCTCCATAGTAAGTCTTTGCTGTCGTCCAGCATTCTGTTTTTGTTTACTTTGTAGCCAGTTCAGTTTTAGTTTCGTTCTGCATAGCCTTCCCTAAGCTTCAATTACTTTTCTTAGGGGCACTCACCTTTTGTTTATTTTTGGTTTAAGCATTAGACTCAATTTTACCTGCACACTGCCTCCCGCTGTTTCCGACATCTACAAAGCAACTAGCACCGGCTGCCACCTACTGATATGGAAGAGTATTACACGGTTACTCTGCCGAGCTCTAGGCAGCACCGACACTCAACAACAACACATCATTTGCTATAATTACTGGTTTGCAAAAAAATATTTTTAACCGAAATAGGTGAAATTAGATAATCTCACGCGGCACAGTGGTTGAAAAACACTGTACTATACTATATAATGGTGCTAGTTAGACCTCTAATGCTAGTAGCCTACAGCTAGCTTGTAAACTACAATGTTTTTCCCCCAAAATGCTACAATTTTTGTAAGTATTCTCAAGTATTCTATGTGTGAAAATGCACCTATCTGTGTTTTTTTTTTTTGGCATTTTAATACAGAACTGTGAATTCTGCCTACATTAAAGAAAAACATTTGGGGCCCATGTATTTAATACATGAGGCCCCAAATGTTTTTCACTTGCCTTTTTCACGGCAAAGCTAAGATGTATCAAGAGTGAACGTGATGTGGAAATGTGCGCTGTCTCATGCTAACTTCATGCTTTGCGTAACACCATATCTACAGGCTGTGGATGCTTTAGCGGCACACAGAAGTGGTCGTTTGGGCTTTGCCAATATTGAATTTCAACAATGTAAAAGGATCACGGAAAGGACACAAAATTCACATTTTCACCAATACATTTAACGCTTCATATTCATATCAATGTTTCTGAGGACATCTATTCATTTATCTTGGCGGTCATTTTGCTGTCACAATGTGTTCCTGTCACTTCAGCACCAGCTTGGCAAGTCGGGAGGACAACAAGTAATTTCCTGAGTTGTAATAATACATTGAGTAATCAAACACAAGTCAAAGTCCTTATTATCCTTTTTGATATGCTGGCATGTTTACATTTGAAAAATTTCGAACTAAATATTACATCATTTTCACACAACACTGTAATCTGGCTGTGAGCAGGCTACTGTATGAACAACTACAACCACCATAATACACTTATTAAAATAACACTGGTGATGCAGTTAATTAGTGTTTTAAAGACCTGTTTTTGGATAAATATTTTTAGGACAAAATCAAAGACAATCTAAAAAAAAATGCTGTTTTCAGTACCAACTGTTGGATCGCACTAAAAATGATATCAAAATAATGCCTGGTGTTTGATGATTTTGCTTTATAATATTAAAATTTGCATCATAAACCCTCTGTTGTTTGCTTACTAACTAACAACCATTGAAATACGTTTGTATATGCAGCGGATTTATCAGTTGCTAACTGGGGTGTGTGTGTGTGTGTGTGTGTGTTCTTGTATTTCTACCCTTCTTGAGACATCAACAAGGAAAAGTACCTTCCATATGAGGACCGGTGAACAAGTTAGGACCAAAATCATGGTCCCAATACAGAAAAACATTGCATCTAATAGAGAGCCAAATACTAGAGTGTGTGAACATTGCTCCAAAGTCAGGATTATTTTGTTGATTTAATGTGCATACAAAAGTAAACATTGACACGTGCAAAGGCAGCAATGTATGATAAAACAAGACGTCGGCTAAAGAAGGACTTCCCTATTCATCCCCCCCAAAAAAACGGCCAGGTGAACAGTTGATTTGACGACTTCCGGTGCTGACGGAAGACAACCCGCGTCCTATATGTGACCATAGGATGAACAAATACACTAAGGTACTAAGACTATGGTGGCCATTAACAGTTAGCTTCTACAGCTGGGTTGCCCAAAGTGCGGCACAGGGGCCATCTGTGGTCCGTGACTCCTTTGTCATCGGCCTTAAGCACATTACAAAATATAGATACCTCATTTGCACCCCTGGTGGTGAAATCTATCAAAATTAGGGTGGTGCCAAAAAGGAGGGATTTTTCAAATTGACTGTATGTCTCTTTTAAAAGTGCTCCCCCTCTGGCCAACATATGTGGTAACAAGTGTGTGTAAGAAATTGAAATGCACCCCCTTCGGCCATAATTGATACAATAAATAAAATGAATATGCATATAGAGACATACTGTAATAACTTGAAGTAAATAATGAAGATTAAAAAACTGTTACAAACCAAAAATGAAAAAAAAAAAAAAAAGTACTAAAAGCTTAATGGGGACATCGCTCTGTTTACACATTCACCTTTAGGGGACCTCTGACAGTATGGGGACAAAAAAAAAGGTCCCCTAAAGGGAAACCTTTTTAAATGATAATCAAATCCAGTCTGAAGATGCCTAAGTGAAAAGTGAAACATTTGTTATCCTGGCATTAATAATACTGTGATTCTGTATGGTATCACTCTCCTGAAGGAATCAATAAAGTACTATCTATCTATTATCTATCTATCCATCCTTAGTTAAAACTAATATATTTTTCCAAAAACAAAATCTGGTTCAGTGTTCCTTAGGATGACATTTTCATACAGCATAATTATAAAACATTATTACCTTAAAGTATGATTCACATTCAAAAAATTTTCATCGTTCTATATATGGTAGTTGGAGTTGCAGACAACTTCATTACTGCTAAATAGCAGTTTTCAGTAATGGCACAGAAGATGCAGGATTTGCTTTAACATTTAAGTGGTGAAACTTCCTATAAGAGGACAGCTGTAGTGCTGTATTCTGAGGATCATGTCATATTTAAAATGAACTTTTTTTTTTTAAATGGTCCTCAGTAGTCACGTACAAATGTGTGTGAATTATGCAAAATTATTGAAATTTGGTCCCCATGAACCTTATTAACTATTTTTTCCCCAGGGTCCCCAGTAAGAATGATCGGCACATAACTTCATCAATCCAGAGATTTAAAGATGTATGAGCTAACTGGGCAGTGGCCATTTCACCTCATTTTTTTATGCCTCCACAACCTGTAGAAAGTGATGATCAAAAACTTGGTCCCCATTCCAAATGATAACATGTGTGTGTGTGTGTGTGTGTGTGAGTGTGTGTGTGTGTGTGTGTGTGTGTGTGTGTGTGTGTGTGTGTGTGTGTGTGTGTGTGTGTGTGTGTGTGTGTGTGTGTGTGTGTGTGTGTGTGTGTGTGTGTGTGTGTGTGTGTGTGTGTGTGTGTGTGTGTGTGTGACAGGAAGAAAAGCTCTGACACCACCTGTTGGTTTGCATGTATACATCTCTAACATGTTTTTTTTTTAAGGGAAAACAATTAAAACCTACATTCTATTCAATATTCTACTTAGTTTTATTGTTTAACGTCTGTTAATTGATAGCAAGAATTTGAGGGGAAAAAAAACTGTCATAGAAGAGAAATAAACAGTCGCCTGACTCCCACTTCACCCTCCGTGTATCCAAGCGTGTGGAGCAGCGTGTCGTGCAGACTACCTTATCCTCTCCGTGCCGTGTTGCGTCCCAATGTGTTCATGGCCTCTGAACATCCGTGCGGTTTTGTCTTACTTCTCGCGCACACATGCTAATCGTTGCGACAGTAACGACGCACCCACAACCGCATCACATCATTGCACAAAACACCATTAACATGTGAAAAATGCATCCATTTACGCCTCTGTGTGCCCAGGGACTCTTGTTGACTCACTTCAAGCATTAGCTGCATCACTGAGGAAGCTTAAAAGTGTGATTTCCTAATCAAATATTGGCAGAGTATCAAATCAAGCACAGAAATGGACCAAACACTGGTTGACTTTCAAGTTATTTGAATTCCAACACAATGAAATTAGAAATAATGTGGGATCAAATTGTCAAATAGGTGTAAAAAGAGGTTAATCATTGTAGAATAAATCTAAAATAAAGTAAAACTGCTCTGGAGGGTGTTTTTTAGAAGGATCATCGAGTGGTATTTTATGGGTACTGAGAGTTTGTTTTAACATTATAAACTGTCATAAAAACATAAAAATGTGTCCGCCGCTGTACAATAACAATAAAATAAAACAACTGTCACATAGCGGTATTTTAAAAATGTTGTGTTTGTTATGAGTAAAGTTGTTATATTACAGCAGGGGTGTCCAAAGTGCGGCCCGGGGGCCATTTGCGGCCCGCAGCTAATTGTTTACCGGCCCGCCACACATTCTGGAAATACTATTGTAAAAATAAAAAAGGACATTAAAAAAAAGTGGAATGAGGTGAAATCTAACGAGAAAAAGTTCCAATGTTGACACAAAAGCTGCCATGCAGGCTGTTTTTTTTTTTCTTTTGTCTTTCTTTCTTTTTCTTTTTTTGCCATTGCTCAAACAAAAAAAAAAAGACAAAAAATCCATGTTATAATGAATTATTTTTAGGGCTCCAATTTCTTTAAATATTTCACTTTAAAATGTTGTATGTGGTAAATATTGCATATATTGTGTAGTAGCCATATAAAAACATCAAAGTTTTCTTTGACAAAAGCGCATAAAACAAACAAAATAATAGTTCCAGCATAAAATCGACAGATATATCTGAAGTTGATCTCGTAACTTAAGTCTTGAAAGTAAAAGAAAAATCTAATAAAAATGTTTCACTTTATGAGAGGGGCACCTTTTGGATCCCAAATATATTTAGTGATTTTTTTATTTATCTTTTCACTGTAATTACTCAAAAATATGAAATAATTAAAATCAATGGTGTCCTGCATTATTGATCTTTTAGGGCTTTAATAAATACTGCATATTTCAGTTTTACTATAAAAAAACTAAGTTGTTTTTGACAGAAAAGCCATAAACATTTTTTTTAATTTGTATTACTTTATATCAACTTGAAGTTGATATAGAGATTTACTGTATGTGTTAAATAATTTAAAAAAAACAATAATCTGATTTATTTTTAACATTTTAATGACTGAGACCCTTTATGGTCCCCGGGACCTCTAAAGGTAAAATAAATAAAAAATCCATATATTTTGTTATGGTTTGAAAATGAAAAATATCAAAATGGCCCCCACATGCTTTAATTTTTCCGTGTGCGGCCCTCAGTGGAAAAAGTTTGGACACCCCTGTGTTACAGCATACACGCATGGAAAGAAGTTGACCACTGTACTGTATATTAGAAGTACAAAAATGTAAAACTTATCTGGTAGATGTTTGTAGAAGGATGCTGTCACTTTTAACATTATTAACTGTCATTCAAGCATAGAAAAAAGTTGGCCGCTGTCTTAAAAAAAGCAAAAACAAAGCAAAACGTGGACATTACTGACTGCAATGCAAGCGTAAAAAAGTACTATACAATAAAAGTAAAATAAAACAAAACTGCTCTACTAGGTGTTTGAAGAAGGACACTTTCACCCAGTGGTATTTTTTATATTTACTGTGTGTTTGTTTTAAGTAACATTGTAACACTATTAACTGCCATATAAGCGTGAGAAGTACTGTGAAATAAAACAAAAATGAAGTAAAACTACTCTGGTGGATGTTTGCAGAAGGATACTGGCACCTACTGGCGTTTTATAGGTAATGTATGTTTTTTAAGTAACATTTTAAATGCAGTACCAGCGTAAAGGGTACTGTATATTAAAAGTAAAATAAAGATTTGCAAATCATTGTATTCTGTTTTTATTTACGATTTACACAACGTGCCAAATTCACTGGTTTGGGATTTTGTAGTATTGTAGTGAGAAGCAGTACAGTTTTTCCGTGTCAAAGGGACGATATTTATTTATGATTTTTATTCATGTTATTTGCATTCAAAGTCTTCATAAACCCTCCTGCTTTCATAAACACGCGTAAACACTGAAATGCTCTTAAACACTTATTACTTTTTGAAATGTTGCCATGAAGACTTAAATGGGTACTCAAATCTTAATGTAATCATTGGTACGGCACTGCAAAAAGTCAGTGTTCAAAAACAAGAAAAAACAAAAACAAAATTTAGGGGTATTTTATTTGAACTAAGTAAAATAATCTGCTAATAGAACAAGAAAATTCGGCTTGTCAAGACATTCCAAAACAAGTAAAATTTGCTAAACTCAATGAACCCAAAAATACCTTAAAATAAGTATATTCTCACTAACAAGTGCACTTTTCTTGGTAGAAAAAAAAAAGAGACCTTTTTGCTCAATATGTTGAAAAATATTCTTAAAATTAAGTAAATGCTAGTGCCATTATCTTGACATAATGATATGCGCTCGGCATCATGATTTTATTTTTTTCCTGCTTGAAGTAAGAAATTATTACTTTTAAAAAAGTAGTTTTATACTTGTGAGTGTTGATGACACAGCTTTGCAACAGTTGATATTCTAGTTTCAAGCATGTTTTACTCAATATAGGTCATAAAATCTCAGCTACAAGCTCTAATATCTTACTGAGATCATTTAGGACCAAAACCCTTAAAACAAGTAAAACACTCTAACATAAAATCTGCTTAGTGAGAAGAATTATTTTATCAGACAGAAAATAACCAAATATCACCCTTATTTGAGGTATTTAATATTA